>NC_091120.1:77945707-78253207 GCF_040183065.1 Periplaneta americana
GGAACGCTTTGATAAGGAAATGAGAACCAATTCACATTATCGTTTACTACAGAAAAGCATACGGAAACTATTATTATGATGTACTGAAGTACGTGTAATATTTCCGTGCAGGATTTCTGCGTTATCATACGATGAAGAATGGATAGAACAGAGAAAAATTCTCTCCGGCACCGGGACTCGAACCCGAGTTTCAGCTCTACATGCTGACGCTTTATCTATGAGACAGTACGAGTACATGAGGGTAAGTCACCAAAGGGAAAACTGAGAGGTAGAACTAAACTGAGGGGATTCAATCTGGCATCGGAACTGGAATCCGGTGTGGCTTAGTGGATAAAGCGTCTGCACGTAGAGCTGAAAATCCGAGTTCGAGTCCCGGTGCCGGAGCGAATTTTTCTTTGTTCTATCCATCCTTCATCATACGGAAACTATGTTCTAGCCTAGATCATATATACCCAGACTGCTCGGCCTTATAAGCTTTGACGGTAACAACTTTTGTCAGGTTTACTATGCTGCCGTCTAGTTGTTACGTAAGTAGTCACGTCATAACTCCCTTTTCAATTGCATTAGCGACTGTACTGCCATCTCGTGTTCGTTTACGGCGGACGGGTGGCGATCCTGGCAGTTGTTCTCTTCAAAGTGCTACCGATTTGAATATCGGGATGAGCAATCTGGATATATATGATCTAGGATTCTAGTCAAACATTGCTCTCACCCAATTCATGTCCATAATGCCTTCATTAGCCAGATTAGTGAAATAAGTTACTAGTTAAGCGATGTATGCAATGGTGGGAGAAAGGAACTGGCCACACAAATCCATTTTCTCCTGGCTTAGTTGTTTTATGAGTGATGTTTTATTGGTGTCACTTATTAGATTCTAAACCTTTCTTAAGGCAGTTGACTAAACAACAACAATGTCTCCATTAGTATGCATAGAGTTCTTTTCCCAAAACTGTTTTATAGTAGCTACTGCAAGAACCGACAAGATTCTTTAGTCCTATTGTTAGCAAAACAATTTTCATGGCAGAAAAGATTGTCGAGGTTTCAGATTCTGGGGCCACGTGCTGATAACAATTAAACGATTAGGATCAAGAAGCATTTTACTCATTCATAGGGATGCTCTACTTGTGCATACGATTCCGCTTGTTTAGAGTGTATCCGTTCCAAAAAGGGCAGTGAACTTTTTCAAATTCCTCCCAGGAAAGGAGGTCAATACCAAGATATCGACAAAAAAGTCCATCAATGGATATCTATTTACTGGTGTTTGTATGAAATATTATTTGCAGGTGATAATCTACATTTTGACCATTTTAAAGGAGACTCCACCTGTTCTCCAAAAGTGTAATCCTTTGTTTATTTCCTGTTTTGTTCTCGAAGATTCTTGTGACATAAGATATTCATATTGCACTAGGAATTACTGCAACAGCCTCCAGAGTTCGTGACACAAACAGTTATAAATTTAATTGAATTGCTATGCCGCTGCATGTCTTCCATAAACAATAGTGATTAGCGCGGCGAGTATGCTAAAAACAAAAACACACTCTGACCTTAAGTTACCTGCGATGTGTCCCAAGAACGTTTACGCAGGTGACTCATTTGTGAAAGAATATAGCCGATAAACCTTTAGTATATATCAAATAGTTCCTTCCGACTTGCAGTTGTCTGGACTCTGGAGCTGTTATACGTACAGATAGATTCAGAGTTAATGGCCCTAGAGATGGATAAAAATAGCTGGAACAGTTTTTTTAAACTGCTTCACAATATTGAAACTGTTTCAGTACGAAACAGTTTCGTGAAATAACCTGTTCCAACTGTTCCAAAGAGTGTTACAGCTCCAATGATCACTTCAACTTTCCTCATAGTTCCAAGAGATAAACAGTTCAATTTCTAAACAGTTTCCTTCCTCTTTGCTGTCTCCAAAGGCTACGTGTAGCGCTATCATCAACCTCCAATCGAAAGTAGATATAATATAGATTTTCCACACGGCCTTCGTGTAACAGTATGTAGCAATTTATTTGTACGAATCAAATTCCCTAATAAATCCGATATTAATAATTATTAGCCGCCCATTGATGGAGAATATGTTTATGGTGCCCTGACATGGTGTTAATTATTAATATACCTCAAAAAATATCATCGGATAATGTCTTATCGTTATTAAACTCTCCTAGGGTTATGTGCGTTATTTTTACTAAAATTGATTTATTTTGAATTGTAGTTATTTACTGCACTCTTTAACAGTAACCTATGAAGAATGACTTTCGTCGTCATAATGCACTGAACAGCTGATTTAAAGACGATTCAAGGGCTTTGAAACATGTTCCTGAAGCAAATGAGAAGTTGAAACAGTTGGAACACTTGGCACCGACGTTGTAAACATATTCTTATGAAACAGTTTCTTTGAAACTGTTATTTTGGAACAGTTTCTTTCGTGAAACAGTTACAGTCGAAACTGTTTCTTAAAAAGAACGGTTTATCCCATGTCTAAATGGCCCCTGTTCTTGGTTGTTTGGCTACTAGTGAATGAGCTATGTGTTGCGTCATAAGAAAGAAATTTAATCACAAATGTATATAGGAGGAGAAGAGGAAAGAAGAAGAATGAAAATAACATCTATGCTCGAAGCTGAGGGACACTCATGTCGAGAAAATATACGTCATCATGACACTGTTTAGTCGACAGACATACTGGTTAAAATAGTAACGGGACGTGTGGAAGAATAATGTGTTTTAAGACGGAGTGTACCGCGACATGAAAAGAAGGAAGTAGATGTTATGACTGTGCGGCCTGACCTGTGTGACCCAGCCCGCCAGTAGTGATGAGTAGGGAGCGGATTTTTATGTGCTAAAAATGTAAATATATTTATTTTATGTGCTAAAAAGTACGAAAATATTTGCTAAAATTAAAAAATATATATATATTTTTTTTTAAATATGACAAAAATACCTTACTTAGCTTGAAAAAAAAATGTTACTAGGTACTCACCAACCACACTTGAGTGCTAGTAGTTGGCCGAGAATTGTAGTGAACAACGAAGGTTATCTCCAAATTCTACATCACAAATGCATACCGATTATCTCTGAACAACGACTTACTGTATACTGTGAAAACGATCTTTCCACATCACAGGACGTCAGACGTGCATATTTAAAGAGAAGAATGTCACAAACACAAACACCGTCAATTTCACCTAGACACATCCTCCAATACTTGAGCAACTTTACACATTTTTTATATCCATTGTTTTTGCCAAACACATTCTGGAATTTGTCCCTTAGTAATTGTGCTTCTGAACCTGGTAGCGAGTCTAGTTTAATTTCCACGGCACGCACCACCCTGTTTCAAACAACAGGTTTTTGGATGTTTCGAGTTTTTTTATGATGTCACACAAAAAGCTTAAATTTGCTAATAGGAAAGCCAAATCGTTTTTTAAACAAACATCTTTCAGTATATCTTGAAGGATATCGATTGACGAAGCCCGATAACAGGGAATCACAACAAGACGTATTGCCTTACTTGATGGACATGAGCGAGAGGCGAGAGATTTGTTTAAATTAAATAATGTTCATACCCGAGCTCTTATCTGTTGTGTTTCACAAACAAAGCGTGGAATGAAATCATCTTCAGCAACAATAAACGTTCCTAATTATGTGTTGCAAGATCTCTCCTCCTTGTCCATGTTAATTTATTCTCTAATAACAACATTGATATGCTGCCTAGCAGTTCTCAGAATTTGAGGCGATACTATTACAAAAATGGATCACTGATACACCACACAGCGCTTAGAAACACAAAGCAACCAAGAATTCTTAAAAAAAAAAGATAACTTACTTCTGAGTGACATAATTGATTTAGTTTTAAAATATTTAAAAGTTCTTGTAAAAAATTATTTAAGTAAAAAAACTCCAAGATTTATGTGTTTATGATAGATTTCCTGAAAATATGTATTTACATAATTTTTTTTTTGTGCAAATATGTATTTTATGTGAAATAAAATTCGGGTTTTAAACTTGAAACTTCATGTTCGGAATTTTTAACTTTGTTAATTGTGTTTCATCACACGCAAAAAGAATATTTAATTACATAGGAATCCGCTTCTTAATGAGTAACTCACTCTTAGTCTATCTACTTACTTTGTTCCAGGCACCAAAATCCCTGAATCAAGCTGTACATCAGTCGCCTTACCTATGAATCACGTATCGGTCTGAGATGGCTATTTCTCCGAGCTATGATTTTGGAACTATAGTCACAGTCGGAACCACTGACAAACCTATCACAGCGACAAAATTGCAGGTTTTCAATTCACACCCTGTTACTGTCGGGAGGGAATCTTTGTGGAGAATGGGTATTCGGGAAAATGTCCGGGAATCATTGTAGTCAATTATAAATTTTATTTTTTATTTAGTAAGATGTGTATTTAAAATTTTTATAAATGCAACATACAATTACCTAGTTTATAATGAAGGTCTTTAAAGATTCCTACTTTCCTTAGTGTTTTATTGACACTGCTCGCAACTGTAATAGTCATAAGAAGACGGGAGAAAGAGACCAGTAGCATCTTGCAGTAATCAGACTTCAGATGTATACAGTACAATTGTTCTTCCTGTAACACACATCGTCAAGTGAGATGTACTGTCTGATAATAAATGTACATATCAGCCAGAACCTTAATCAGAGGTAATAGAGGACGTAGCTGCCATAAGGGCCCATAATCCAAAATGCTGTTCTGAGATATATATAGAGCTGAAATTTTTTAAGCAGTGCACTAAATGCACTAACCAATGAGTATGAAACTGCTGGCTAAGTAGTATTGTGTTTTTTTACGTAATATAACAGAAATTCTAAAAGCATTTTAATCCAATGTTATATATTTAAAGAATAATGTATGCTATAAAAGTAATGAATTTTATAGGCCCTTTTTTCTGGAGAACGTACTTTCAATTCAAAAACAAATATAAGTTGTGTGTAGTCTTTATAAAAATGTACCATTGCTTATATTTTTATATAAAATATAGCACTATTTTTAATAATATTCATTAACATTTTTAGAACTTGAGGTTTTTTTTTCACATAACATAGCAAACAACGAACATTTTGGAAAGTTAGAAATGTTTTCAAAACAAAATAACGAATCATGAATATTTAGACGTTATGACATTTTTTCCACACAAAATAAAAAAATCATGTACATTTGGAAAGTTAAAAATGTTTTCAAAACAAAATAAGGAACAGAAGTTTATCAAACAAGGTAACACATCATGAACTTGTTGGATAGTAAAAAATTGTTTTTCAAACAAGGTAGGATATTATTTTTGTTCATTCCACATCTATATTTTCCATATGATTTCCCTCCTTATCTCTGTCATCATTTTCACTTTCCTCTTCAATTTCCATAGTCTCACAATCAGAAACTTGGAAGAGAGACTCATAAAATGAGCGGCTTTTCTCTTTTATACATTGAAATAAGTCTCTGACATCCTTAACTTTACTTTTCTTCAGTGGAACTCGAGACGCTGATTGAAGATCCAGTCTTGGAGGGCAGTTTATCATGTATGGACATGTTCTATAGCTAAAGGGCTTGTAACATATATTAATATAAACAGGTTCACTAGCATTGTTTTTCAAAATTTCACAGCGAAACTTTGTGGGTATAACAAAATGAACTATGAAGAATCGATTTATGCATTCTCCGAAGAAAGGTCCTTATTGCAGCTACATCTTTAATATAGAGATGGTGATCACTAAATTCAAGGAAAAAAGTAACGACAAAGATGATGATGAATATCATGATGAAAAAGAAAGAAAAAAATAGGTGACAAAGTTGAAGTTAACGAAAATTAAATTTTATAATAAAGAAGGTAAAAAAGAACAAGAAAGAGATGATAAAGACTTGTTTAGTCAACTGTTCGAAGACAGATTTGAATCTCACAAGTGATAACAACAAGACAACACTTATGAGGCATCTAGGCCAGGAGATAGCCTAATGGGGTAGAGTGGCCAGTTCCTTTCTCCCTCCATTGCTTACATCACTGACTAGCTACATATTACACTAATCAGACATCAGATATATACATATAATTGTTCTTCTGACACACATTGTCAAATGAGATGTATTGCCTGATAATAGATGTACATATCAGCCAGAACTTCAATCAGACGTAGATAGAGACTTAAGAGTAGAATAAATATGTTGAAAATCATTAGAAAAAATTAAATGGAAATCAGTCGAAAATAAGGGAAAAGAAAAGTAAATTGAGAAGAAGATGGGAAGAAGATGATAGTTATGACAATGTTAAAGACGAAAGACAAGAAATTGGCGATTGTGAGAAAGAATAACAATAACATAATGAAACTTGTACGTTAATGTCCCCTTACATTTCCATTTCATTATTACTCCCTTGCCGTCCTCTTACCATCACATCGCTCTAAATAGCTCTTTGAGTTGAAAAGGGACGTTAAAGAAAATTACTGTCCATATTATGGGAGATAATTACAGTCAGGCTATGTTTTTATTGCGCGCATATAATCCAATTGGTCTGCCACTTTCACGACGACTGTAGAAGCAACTTACAAGCCTGTTGCTAAAAATTGTCTTTATTCAAAGCTCAGTAAAGTAATCAGTAGATAATTAGTCACTCTGTGTTCAGATGTGTTATCGCCTCTGGCAAAAGCCATCAAGTTGGGTGTGTGCGTCCATGCGAGACGCTTGATGGGGGATAAAATCGATGCCTATTAAACCAGAAATTATATAGTGTCACAATAATTATTCAGTTATCACACCACAATTGTAATTTACAAGAGATAAATTTGGATATATTTCATAAGTAGAATCGAAAGAGAAGATTTAGCTTTGCCTTTCTGCGTGTGAGATGATCGTGAGTTCAAATCCTTTTCTAAAATTCCAAATCTAATTAATTTTAATTGCATAATTCTTCTGAACGGACCAGGAATCTGCTAACATGATTCACTTTCTTACAGTACGTACACGTTGGAGCAACAATAAACGATAAGAGAAACGACGTAGCGACGCTTTGGTATTATCTAAGAATCAAGTGTTCATATCGGAGCAACGAGAACGCGGGAAACGAACATTTTGATTTATCGGTAGAACATATACTATACATTTACTTAATGAAATAAGATATACTGTACAGAAAATATCAGCTGCTATGTTGAAGGGTGACATAACCTAAATACATGTAAAATTGAACCGAATTCGAGGGCTATCTTATTCCAAAGCTTATCTAGTATAAATCCATTGTGATGTGATTTGTTCTTTTGGTTGCATAATGGTTGACGAATAAATACTGAACTGATCAATTTGTCAGTATCCATGATAATTAATTTAATGTTTCGAAATAATCACAAATCCACTAAAATACTCTGATATATTGATAACCAACAATCATTATACAGATTAATATGATCTTAATCACAAATTATGAACGATAACAGCGAATAAAAATAAAATTTTTCTTTTTCGTTGCTTTTATCGTGCATCTTTGCTTTTATCGTTACTTCAGAATGAATACTTACATACAGATTTTAAAGAACCCGGAGGTTCATTGCCACCCTTACATAAGCCCGCCAGCGGTCCCTATCCTGTGTAAGATCAATCCAGTTTCTACCAACATATCCCACCTTCCTCAAATCCATTTTAATATTATCCTCCCATCTACGTCTCGGCCTATGCTGTGGTCGTGCCAGAGAATCAATCCAATTCCGAGGCTTATTGTGTGGTTTCGTAACAAGATGTTTTTTACGTTGGTGGGTTGATAGCTCTTCGCCCAACCCCCAAGCTGGAGGATCACCTCTTATCGGCAGTCCACGACTACTTATTCAATATATTCGCATCTACGCTCCATATCTGGAGGCCGTCTCCTCTATTCGCAACCTGAGGACGCGCCATGCCTTGGTGATAGGGACCCACATTACATGGATGCACAATGCATACTTCAATTAACTCTGATATAACATTGCTGCTTCTTTTATTGCTTATCGTCGCTCTAATGTGTACGTACTCTTATAAAAATAAATTATCTTTTGTAATGCAGGGAAAGCTGAATACTTTAAACTTGACTCACAGATGTCGATAAAAAGAATACTTGTGACACAAAAATATCCAACGAATGGACGAAGAAAGGATTTATACATCATGGGTGATCATATTCAATTACAAAATTATGTGAGACAATTTTCCAATAGAGTAAAGTGACATCAACAACTTTTTTCTTTCATTTTTAACTATATCCTGATTGTACCTATGCAGTGTAAAATATTACCATGGCAACTGTAACTTACCATCAAGCAAACCCTGCATGGTATATTAAAAAAACAATGTACAATAAAAATGTAAGGAAAAACTTTTCGATGTCAATGCACATGAAGTTAGACGTGGTTCTTGTTTGCAATGATGACGACAAATAAGTTTCAATAAATTACTTCATTTCAATATATAAAATCAGATATTTCCGTCTCTATAATAGTTGTTTAAAGCAGCCTTCTCTAAGCATGCCTCAATATGATTTCCACATTACTTACAAATCCCGTAGTTCACATCGAGGCATCATCGGATAACCTCACATTAATTCCGCACACGTTCCCTTGGCGACTCTTCGTTGTTTACAGGTACTTCATAAACGCTGACATTCAAGTGTCTCCACAAATAAAGGCTAGCTGATTGAAGTGTGGTGATTTCTATGGCCGTGATACTAGGTCATTGCATCAAATCCATTGTTGAGCACACAGTTTATCGACGTAATGAACATATCTGATAGGGCTCCATAGTATGTAAACGACAAAATTGTGTTATTGCGTTTATGGTACATTCTCAATTAAAACGACAAGAAGCTCTACTCTCTTAAGAAGAACAGGAAAAACGTGCTGCTATTTTATCAAGGAGCTTCTTCGAAGTATATTTTCATACAGCTTTATATGCATATTCCAATGTTTAATGTGGAACACCAGTGACTCCACTTACACGTACAGTTGTGGTACAGTAAAGGAGGCAAGACCTGTCCTGTGACCAATCATGTGCCATGGCCATATCATCAATGAGTATGGAGGGGGAAGATAGGTTTCAGTCTGAGATGAACTTACGTGTCGGTAGATTCGTATAATAACAACCATCATGAAACAAACTTCCTTACTGATAGCTCATTCTTTCCTCCCTGGCACAGCTCACATGCCAGGTCTCGCCATTTCATCTGTACACAAATTCATTGCCAATAATCACGTAACAACTAAGGCAGTCATGGATTCGAAACCAGGATAGGAGACGGTTGTTTATCAATTTCATAGCCTTTGTTTCTTTTCTCTCTGTTTACCTCATGTCACGGGGTTCTCATAATCTACCAACTTAGAGTTAAATCGAAAAATACCTAGAAATTCATTTCGGTTACACCAATTTAGGAGTATGAAAATATTAAAAGCTTGTACAGTTTTATATGTGCAAATATATCGTCGTTATTTTTATGAAACCTCCTATATGACAGTACAGAAAATAATTTTTCAAGAGGAATAGAAAATTAATTAACGATCAATAGTTCTATAATAATCCTCAATGTTATTCATGTTCATAATATTCACCAACGTTTCCTATCTATTTATTTCTGTACTACCACGTAAGGAGGTATCTTTCATAAAAACAACGACGATAATATACCTTTGTGTAACGTACTACAAACTATAAGTGTATGTCGTTACCATCTGCTACAATTAAATTATGTTAATTTATGACTCAGCATAATCCTTGCCCCGATGCATTTCACAAGTATCAGTCGCTGTTTCATTAAACGGCTCTCTTGTAATTAACCTGGCGAACAACATTTATATTGCATCCTGTTATTAAGGTTGTTGTAGACAACTTGTTAGTGGCTACGGCATATTGAACCTTTATGTAAATTACATTACAAGGGTATACACGTAAGCAATTAGTCTTCTTGTAAGTGACAGAAGGGTCTTGGGTTAACAGCTACTAGTACTACATGCGGGTGCGCTTAGAATTACGGTCGTCTCGAATACATAGGAACTAGGGTACAAAGGTAATATGGAACATCTTTCTCCTAGATTTAATTAGTCTGTAAGGATTTTGAAAGTTAAGACTATATATAATATAGTAAAGTAACTTTTTTGACGTTTAACGTCGTGCATAAATATCTGTAAAAATCAAATTATGTTAGTATAATCCATATCAGTCAAAATTAATTGTTTACTATTTTTATTTTATTTTTTTTTCACAAATGTACTAGAAGTTTACGTTTTTTTCTATTTTTACGCTTCGATTATCTTTTAATTAGTGGTAGCCTACATATTCATTTTAAAATGTTATTGAAAACAATATGATTCATTTTAAATTAAACTTACGCTTTCCAATCTCATTGTACAGTTCAGAATTAAATTTTTATAATTTTGTGTTTGATAACAATATAATTTATTTTACTTACAAAATCTAACGCTTTTGCAAACTGAAGTTTTCTTAGAAATTACTTAAGTTTGTCATATTCAGCTAGTTACAGTGCTATATTATTTTCAAGGAATGAGCGTTGAATATTTTCTGTGCTTCGAAACTTTCGTACCGATAGATATCTCGAACAGGTCTCAGCTTAAGAAATTTCATGAGATCTAAATGAATCGCTCATTTGTAAAACCACATGAGTCCACATTTTTACGAAAATGAGTTACCGGTACTATAGGAAGCACTATGGGTAGACGCATTATTTCCAGTCAAAACAACTTGAGCCCGATAATTACTAAGCATTCTATAAATTCTTAAAATATTGAGTTCTTTCAAAACCATATCAGTTCCGGACTCATGTGGCTTTAACGCATGTGCAGCCATGACGCATTTGCTATCATGCACTTCTTTGTCAAGGTGTTGGACAGTGAGTGTAGTTCCAAGAGTTCTGTAGAAGAAAAAATAATCAACAGTGTTCTATAAAAGTACCTGTACCAGATAGAATAGACATTTTAATAAAACTGCGTCATTTGAAAGCAAAAATGAACAAGATGTGTACCTGTGTACCTTCAAGGTCTTGTATAAATGCATGATATAAAGAGAAAAGGTCTTCGAAGAGAGATCCCAAAGCAAGAAACACTGTCTTTTTTGGAGGGATAATATGCAGTTTATGTTATTTTTTTATTGTGAACTAAAGATATGTCTGTACTCATACATTGCCATTAAACATGTGACATACTTGTATTAAAATTAATTACTCGCCAATAACTTATTTTTTAAGTCGGTATGATATTTTGAATTTACTTTATGAATTATATGAATCATTTTGAATATGAAATAAAAATAACAATATAAATTGATTGAATAATGTATTTCACACTACAACAAACAATACACTCCATATTTTGTGAGGATACTGGAGTTGTTATTATTAGTACTTGTTAAAACGACATGAGTAGGTGTGATCATCTTATTCCTAACGATAGCAACAGCTTTTATAGGGTATGTCCTTCCATGAGGTCAAATATTATTCTGAGGAGCAATAGTAATTACTAATTTATTATCATCAATTCCATACCTAGCTACTGATTTAGTACAATGAGTATGAGGCGATTTTGCTGTAGATATGTAATGCAACACTCAGTCCAAGAAATTAAAAAAATAAATATTTTAAGGTGGTATGAAATGAGATAATTAAGATACAATGCTTTTATAATCAGACATAGGGTAAAGTTGCCTAATTCCGTGATACTGCTAATTTTGTGATACATTTTTTTCACTGAATGTCACGGGGTTGGGTATCTTTCTAGGAAGTTCACCGATGTCTCAAAACTAGGCGAAAGATGCGTCTGGCGTTATAGTCGAACGGCAAAGCTTTGACTGAAATTCAATTTTAAAAAAGTATCACGGGATTAGGGGTATCACGGAAATAGGCAACTTTACTCTACTAATGTATGGTTCTCTTGTAAAAATTTCACAAACCTAACAGAAAATCCATTAACTATAAGTAGTTCTTTCTATTTTTCTCGAAACTTATTTTCTGTGACTCATGTGGTTTTACAAATGACCGATTCAAATATCAGTTATCGTACTGTAAATTCTCGTATCTAAAAGATAGACAATAACAAATATACGTACATGCAGAGAGGAAATGTGAAAAGAAATGTAAATATATGAGAATAATAAAACAAAATAAGGTACACTCAAGAGAACTGTTCAAAACAGAAGACATATCTCCAAGATGAATGCTATACCACGGGACTAAAATGTATCCACGAGTAAAGTAAATAAACAACGAATGAGCAGTGAAAAATAAAGAAATTTATGACTTATAGTTTGTAACTAAAATACACGAGATAACTTATGTAATATATTTCTCAAAGCTCAAGAATGAAAATAAGTCACGCGAACATAAATATCGAAACTACTTCTTGTACAGTAAATTCGTAGACATTTTCTGAGTATTAGCAATCACGTTACTGCAATTTTCGAGACCATTCTTGATCATTTGTCATCTATTTTCTACTATTTTCTTTATTTCTGTTATTAAAACCTAAGTGAACGGTTATAGTAGCCTTCACTAGAAAATGTAAAAAGGTATGGGATGAAGAATGTACGCAAGCATCTTCTGTGTTGCTGTTATATAATATTCTTGAAAATGTTCCTTTTTTGTTATGGTCGGTACAGCACTGTTGGCACGTTAATGGTAGTTGGCGTTCTCAAGGAAAAGCGAAAGCTTCGTAATTCTATTAATATAGCTACTAAACTGTTCGACCATGACCGTGGATTAGGAGGAGGGTTACTACGTGGAAGTGAATAGTTTCAGAATCTATGCTCATGGAACAAGTTCTTATCCTTTGAATATGATGATTAAAGTTAAACCCAGAAAAATATCAGTCTACTGTAATGAGACATCAAATTCTGTTTGGAACACCTAACCGCGATACCCTACCGCACACAAAGCTAAATGGTGAATCAACAGAATATTCTAAAACTGTTAAGAATACTGGCTTCTTTATGGACAACGATCTAAACTGGAATAGTCAGGTAATATATGTAAGAAAAATATTCTCGTTGCTCCATTCTTTAAACTACATGAGGAAATTTCTACCATTTACAGTAAAAAAAAAAAAAATCTTATTCAGATGCTTGTGATGCCCCATTTTGATTATTGCGATTCCTTGCTGACAAATTTACCCATAACCTAGCTGAGAGATTACCATTGTGCTGATATGTGTATAAGATTGATCTGCAATACGCGCAAATTTGATCATATAGGGCCGTATTCATAGACATTCTTAGCGCGGGCTTCCGGTGGATGATCAGCGAACTAACGTTTTTCGTATTCATAAACCAGTGTTAGCGATATGATATGATATGAATCCCGTACAAGTAACCAGTCGATAGCCGCGGCTAGTTTAGCACGCTCGTAGCGCGAGCTAGCGAAATGTCTATGAATAGCACCCGTAAAGCCTTGGTTTTTCTAAACCGACGCATGCGACGTGCGGGATGCGAGGCCCACCTCGCACAAATCCGGACTACACGAGAGATAGTGAGTGGTTTCTATAACTGCGAGATGTGAGGTCTGCGCATCTGGCAACTATAGAAACCACTCACTATCTCTCGTGTAGTCCGGATTTGTGCGAGGCGGACCTCGCACGTCGAATGCGTCGGTACAGAAAAACCAAGGGTTTACACCATCCCTCGAACTTCTACTATGGGTTCGCCTGAAGGAACGAAGAATCATGCATTTATTGTCGCTGATATTTAAACTCTTGCATACCTCTATTCCCATTTATGTGGCAGCAATTTTTCCAGTTTCTCACAACAGTAGGAATCAGAAGCAATCTGTTCTTCTATCCCTCATCACAGAATGTCATTATACTCATCCTCCTATACAGTATCATTACCTGTCTATGAAATTTTCTTTCTAGGAAGGGGGTTGTACATTGGACAAACAACCAACTATTTAAAAAGCGTATCGTTACGAATATTTCACAAAATAAGCCTCGGATGCTAATAGATAAGAACCGTTATTTTTATATGCAGTAAGGACCAGAAGATTAAAATTTGCGGACATGTTATACGTATGGATGACTCCAGCAGCGAAAAACAAATATGTATGAACACCTTTAATAACACTAGGCCACTTGGAAAACCTCGAAGTAGATGGAAAGATGAAATTCAGAAGGAATACATGGAAATGGGAATTACCAACTGGGAGGAACTAGCAAAAGACAGAAAAGAATGGAAGCATCTTTTGCAATCGACATGGAATCGACATGCTCCATCATGTCCTTTTGATTGATTGATTGATTGATTGATTGATTGATTGATTGATTGATTGATTGATTGATTGATTGATTGATTGAAAACCAATGGATATTACCCAAAGAACGACAAAAATATAAGTATATGGTATAACAATAACACGAAATATTAAGTAAACATCATTTCTAATATCTCTTATTATTATTACCACGGCTCTGTGGTAATAGTTTAATACAAAGTGGTAAATTTCATCAAGGGAAGAGCTTTGCAAACTCGTAATTTCAGCAAAATTTATGAAAATATGTGTTCGTTATATGAAAATATTCTGTATCATGCGAAAGTAAGACGATCTGCGTGGAGTAATATGTTGAAAAATGTTTTAGAGTTACGAGCACAACTTTTTAGTGTACCGGTACATGCAAGACGAGAAACCAGAATAGGCAAACCTATTTCCCAATTCTCTTTGATATCTTAGACTAGTTTTTCTTGCTCTTATTTTCGTATACATACACTTCGAATAGTAGTTTGCAAGGTCAAGATGTTAATATAACAGCCAGGGAGAAAATTACTAGATTTATACAGAAGCTCATTTCTGGTCATTATCACTTGACAAAAAGAAATTAGATTCATTCCAGTGTATTAAGAAACTCATGGAAAATTTAGCTACATATAGTATGATAGGCTAATACTGTATGAAAAATTTAACTACATGCAGTATGATAGGCGAATACTGTGTTTATTTTGCCGACAAACAATTAAGTTTCCACAATTTTAAACAATACATTTTTAGTATTTTTCGAAAACAGTTCAAAGTAATTACAACAGTGACAGATGGATAGCGAATCTATTTTTGGACATATTCGTTCAGCTCGCGAAATTCCAGAAAATATGAAGGAAATACTCTTTGAAATATGTATCTGCTTGAATAATTTCAAGGAAAAATTGTTCCGGGGCCGGCAATAGATCCCGGGACCCTTCGGTTAGCGCACGAATGCTCTACCGACTGAGCTACCCGAGGAACTATACACGACACCGTCACAATTTTGCCTTTATATCCACACAATTCAAATGGGCTGACAAGACGCCAGAACGAATCCAACTTTGAGTTAACACAAATTCTTTGTGACTTAAATTGTGGATTTTTGTTAACGTACCTCCAGTAACGAAGGCTCCCAGGATCGATACCCGGCCCCGGAACAATTTTTCCTTGAAATTATTCAAACCTGCTTTACAGGGAGCTACTACCTGAAAGCCGGATTTGCATAATATGTACCCGCTGTTGGAAAGTTCAAACTACACATTTTTTTTTCCAAGAACGTAGACCAGTTTTGCATCAAATGAATGCAAGAAAACCTCTAGCTTGCGAGAAAATACATAGTTATTACAATTTGTGTAATATTTGCAACTTATTATTTCTGAAAAATACATTTCTTATCTATGATCATCATCAAAACAAAAGCGAGAAATGTCCTTGAATCTGAAAATAATGTGATTGTGTATGGAATATGGAGTCCATATTAGAGAAGCTTTCTGAAAAATAGAAACATTTATTACGTAATTTTTTAATTTATAACTACTGAAACATTTTTATTCTTATGTTCAACGTCGTTTATATGCTTACTTCCGAATATAAAATAAATGTATTATATTAATAACATTTTTTTTATTATTTTGCAAATCATCTCGCGATCCCCCCCGAGTTCCTTACACGACCACTGATTTATTTAATATAAAGTGAACCCTCTTTTGAATACGGCATAAAAGAACAAACCCTAATGACATCTTAAGTTTTTATGTTGACTCTTCAGAAACAGAATCGGCATAAAGTTAGCACATAAAATATTTTTTGGAAACTCGCCTAAACATAGGGCCTACGGAAATTGAAATAGTGCCTCCGATATGGAAACAGACGATATACTATCTATAAAAATTAATTCCTTCGTGGTTTTGCAAGGAAGGGTATGATGTATAAAGCCAGCAGAAATTTTTTGTATTTATGTGTCTGTTTAATTTCACTGTATCCATAACAATAAAACTATAGTTCATATAATAGGCCTACATAACATAATAGTTCACTATTCTATTAAAATATTTGTGCACAAACTAGAGATAATAGGCTTCTTTCAAGAGAAACACTGTTTTATATTTTAAAGGACATACATTAAAGGAATGTTTTCTTACCTCTATTAATGTGAGAAGTTTTTCACCAAAAACCATAACTTCATTGTAAGCAATGTTCTCGCACCTTGACAAAATGAGAATAAAAACAACGGGCAAGAATTTATAATGCTTACGCTTTTCCTTTTACTATAAATAAACTAAGAGACCTGCAGAATCTCCACTCAGCATTAAACATGACAGGAATTAGGACACGGTGCTGTAGGTTCTAAGTTACAGTTACATTTGTTTCTGAACACCCCATTTTTTGCGTGCAGAAGAGACTTTTAATGAAAACGCACTGGAGCATTCTGTTTTAATTCTCCCTTTCTCTTATCTAGATTATAACTAAAATTAATAGGAGTGACATTAAAATGGCAGACTAGACTTTTAAAAAATTTTAATCAAAATGAAACAGAGGCTAAATTACAAACCCCAGTGGTATTTAGCTACACAATTCTCTTTCTTCGTTAAAAATACTACAGTATGTTTATTTTAAGAGGTAAGAAGTTCTTTAATATGCTTCCAAACGAAATTAAGGCATGTGAACTGGCCATGCATACATTACTGCATTGTACAGGGACATCATTTTATTTTTGCTAACATTTTTAATATTAACCTGGCTATACCTTTGGATCAACGCCGTTTGCTACCTCCTTCCACGACTGGAGTTCGATGATACTTTCGTAAAATACAAACAACTCACTTTACTAGGTACAGGAGGGAAGAAAAGTAGTTCATCCATTCACGTAAAGTAGGAAATATCGCGATTTTGAGTGTGATAATTTTCATTAGGTTTTGTTTAATCAAAATACAGTACAGTATTAACAATAAGTGTTTTTATTCACGAACTGAGTTATCCATGCGAACTATTCATTATGCAGTGTATATTATACTATCTACAGCACATTAGCGTACGATATAGAGAATGAAGTTAAAATGAAAAATAATAATCATAATATGAATATTTAAACACATTTTTCAAAATGTTCATTTCAATACAGGCTTCAGTTCTTTTGTGCCTATTGAAGCACTATAGACTATTGCATATAATTCCAATTACCAGTTTCGTCCTTCATACTTAGTAACTCATGTTGAAGTAATTCTTTATCTACTCTATAAAATAGTACCTTACGTACTGTAAATTCAATCTTCACTTCTGCCCGACTTGCACAGATAAAATTACTCAGACATGCTATCTACTGTCCGTCCAAGTGGTTATGTCGCAGGATCGTAGAAAGGAGGGGAAGAAATCACGTGATAGTTAATTACTTAACGAGGCCCTTTTATTTAAGTTATTTTGAACAGTTGCATAATATTGCGTAGACGTCCAATTAATTCCTAACAGAAATTAATGTTTTCAGAAAAGAGCTAAGAAAGCCCAGCCACTAGTTTTTACAGTGGAGCGAACAGAAGCAGTGGGGGAAATCGGGATGCGACGTAGGCAAACGGACGACAGTACCTGTGCGAAAATATGATTCAATATTAGAAATTTTCGTCACTGGAAAACGTGAACATATTTCTGAAACGTATTATAATCACTAACTCAGTACTGCGGCCTTGGTTCTGTATGGACGATAGTTGGGTTGGAACTTCGTTTGTAGAAGGGGTGGGAGTGAAGTACATTCAAAAACTCAGGTACAATAAAAGCTGAAGTAAAAATAAAATGATATCCCTGTATTTAGATATGCAGATAAGTTCCCTAATTCTTATCTAAACACTTCATCACATATAGGTAATTGTCATCATCATTACCATCTTATACTTTCAATGTTGGGGCTCTTTAGCATGTTTATCACTGAGGATTGTTAAATAAATTATACTAGCTCTTCACAAGTACCGAAATTCTCTGATAAATAATGTGACTAACATGGCACAAGTTCACCCTTTAAGACAATAGTACAAGTCAAGGTAGAAGCAAGAAACACTCACCCACCCATTCACTCACTCACTCACTCACTCACTCACTCACTCACTCACTCACTTACTCACTCTACTTCCCTGCCAGGAATCGAACTCAGATTCTCTGAGTTTGGAACTAACAACATTACTATTTGAGCCACAGCTCAAGAAAATATAATCTAAATATTTACTTATTTTTAATTTTAGTTTGATGTATTTGGTTACATACATAAATGTTATGCCCATGGGCAGGTTTTTGACTGCAAACGCAGCATTCTCCAATCTTTCCTCTTTTCTGTCTTTCTCTTAGTCTGCGTATATGATCCACATATCTTAATATCATCCATCATCAGATATCTTCTTCCGCCGCGAACTCTTCTCCCGTTCACCATTCCTTCCAGTGCATCCTTCAGTAGGCAGTTTCTTCTCAGCCAATGACCCAACCAATTCCTTTTCCTCTTTCTGATCAGTTTCAGCATCATTTTGTCTTCACCCACTCTTCCAACACAACTTCATTTTTTATTCTGTCTGTTCACTTCACACGCTCCATTATTCTCCATATACATTTCAAATGCTTCTATTCCCTTCTCTTCATTTCGTCGTAAGGTCCGTGTTTATGCCCCCATACAATGCCACACTCCACACAAAGCACAGTCTTGCAGATTGGCCCTAAGCGCAGCACTGTCAGTCCTAATGCATAACCGGCCCAGATCACCCAAGACCAACACTGCTTGGCGCGGCCGCTTCCTAGCACCTTGCGGTGGGCTTCGCAGCCCAGCTTAGCCCATCTCACTCCTCAGCACTCGTCTCAGCACTGCAGTGACGTCATCCCACCAGTTGATTTCATTCTACTGTTTTCCTGCTTGCGCGCTAGTTGTGCTTTCCTTTGATGTGTGGCATGAGCACACCGGACACAGTACAAAATTAAAATATTTTCCACTGCTGTCGAACACAGATTTAAAACTGTCCCTATGGAACTTTTTAAAATTTTCATCCGACTCTGTATTTTTTAACTTTCTTACTGCGATTTTCTCCTTCACTACTTTTTCTGTAGAGAGGTTGTATTTTACGATGTATGTTTTAAAGGCCGGTGTCTGTGATAAAGTCTTTCCGGGTGCTATTACACTATCAATTTTTTTTTTGGCAAAGATCTTTTTATAAGATATATATTATACAATATATGACAGAGTAATGGGTTTTCTTTTATAAAAGTTCCTTTGATAAAAGATCTTTTATTAAATGTGAGTGCAGCTTGTTATCTTTGATAAAATATTTATATACCGTGAAACAAATATGGCGGCACGCAAATATAACTGAACTGTTGCTACCACAAAAATTCTGACATCGGAGTATGAAGCAAATGAAATGTAAATAAAGAATTTTTATAATATAATATTAATATTATATGGGCAAATCCAGAAATGCATATAGAGTGTTAGTTGGGAGGCCGGAGGGAAAAAGATCTTAGGGGAGACCGAGACGTAGATGGGAGGATAATATTAAAATGGATTTGAGGAAAGTGGGATATGATGATTGAGACTGGATTAATCTTGCACAGGATAGGGACCGATGGCGGGGTTATGTAGGGCGGCAATGAACCTGCGGGTTCGTTAAAAGCCATTTGTAAGTAAATAATATTTTATAATAATTTGTATAACTTCTCAAGTCCTCTCATTGTAGCTCTTTCGATAAGTTTAGATGTATACCTCTCTTATCACGTCTTGCAATCCATGGTTTAAGCCCTGACCAGATATTTATTCATGGTGTTATAAACTTAACGCGTAAATAACAGTATAAACAAATCGTAAACTTAACGCGTAAATATTAGTATCAACAAATCCACGAAACGCGTGTTCATTGTTGCGGAACAAGTGTTAGGAGAGATTTGTTCCTAATTTTAGGTCATGTGTGATAAAATCTTCTGAAAAGATTTCATGTAGTGTAGTATACCCCAAATCCTATCTTTTATCAAAGATCTTTGATGTAATATTTTATAATAATATTATTTGTCAAAGAACTTTGATAGTGTAATAGTAGCCTCACAGAGACTGTATTTTCTTTGAGATGCACCATTATTTGGACTCATCTTGAAAAACAGAAATCAAGTGTTTGAAACAGTAGCTGATCGTTGATCGAACCGTACATACAAGCACAAACCCGCGCCAACTCAATTCATAAGTAAATTATAGAAGCGGAAGCTTGGGCTCATGCTTTGATACAAACAAGTTCACCACACTAAACCGCTCCACAAGCAGTCCGCCGCGACCCGTGCGGTGGTGCAGGACGACGGCCCGGGTTAGTTCCGTGCGACACTGCTTAGCTCCTTGCGGTCAGCGGTGGGGAAGCCCGTGGACTTGGACCAATCTGCACGACTCTGACACAAACTACTTCAGTAGATTTCAAAATCGGACAAACATTTTCACAATAGTCGAAGCAGGTTATGATATCAAATCGCAATACAAAAAATAAAGAAAATTACGATTTATACAGAATGCAAGTGATATAATTGTGTAGATTGAAGGCGGCAATGAAATGTATTAAAATAAATGAAAAACCTATTATCCGTTTCTAGTTTAAAAACCAGTACTTGTGAATGGAACCGATATTGGGAAGCTAGAAGACAAATGGGTCAATGAAGATTTTTTCAACGTACCCCCAGCCATTAGAATGAAAATAAAAAATAGAAAATTAGTCCGAAAGCTTACGTAGCACATCGCCGGCTCACTTACGAATACACATACACTCGGTCTGAACAGCGGCGTTCCGTCCGTTGGTCATTCTAGTAGGGTTGCAAAACTTCCTAATGGCAAGAAATAACGAAGAGCATGAATCAATTGTATTTGATTTGCAAGAAAACCATCATTTTTTTAAAGAATAGCAAAGAAATAAATCATTCCTTATCAGTTCTTTTATGATAACAGTAAAAATCAGAACGGTACGGATAGTATTTATAGAGAAAAGCCGTGTTAACGTTTCATTCATTCATAATGTTTTGCAGGTTCTTTACTACAAATCCAGTATTCTCCATTCTTACCTTCCGCCTTCCTCTTAGTCTCCACATATGACCCATTACCTTAATATTGTCTATTATCTGATTTCTTCTTCTGTCTCGGATTTTCCTCCCGTTCACAATTCCTTCCAGAGCATTATTCAGTATGCAGTTTCTTTTCAGACGGGATAATGTAAATTGCCTCCAAGGGCTCTCTTTATCTTTTTATAAGTACAGAAGTTACCTCCCATTTTCCTAAGACGTCGAATCTTCAAACCCTCCACTGAGTGTATCTCTCCTCATCCTCATCTGCAAAAATATGACTTCAATCCGTAGAAAACTAGCAGTCTTTCCAACGCCAGACATCAAATGTTTATCATTTCATTGAATTTCTTAAACGATACTAAGAGGTGTCTATGTGTATGTGTCGCTTAGAAGCCTGGGCAAAAGCACTAAATCTGTTTTACGCAAAGAATTATCTTCACACAGGACAGCACATGACTAGGAGTAGATATAGACCATTCGTTATCTCATGAAACCTACGTGCGCGTCAGGGGAAGAAGAAAGTGGACTGAGAAGCTTCCCTCCCTCGCTACCCTTCTAGGCCTACTAGAAGCTAAAGAGCTTACTTACCCACAATAAGGTTCTTACTATGTACATGCTACGGCTCACGCGAACATTTGGTTTCACAGGATAACAAATGACCTATACCTAGTCCCGTGCAAGGAAGACGAATGTCTTCCACTGCCCACGCCGGAAATGGAAAGACGGACCCAGCGGCAATCTTAGATAGCTAAGAACATTGGTATTAATTTGCAATATAAAACAATCAGAAATGCGTGTGCAGTACGGCTATGTTCTTTTGTTAGATATGCGGTGGGGTTTGTTAGCACAAGCAGCGAGATGAATATATTAATATTATCTGTGTAATTATCTTGGTTTAGTTCTGGAGCTGTTCAACACGGGAATAAAAACTACCCAAGTTAATTACAAGCGCCGCTGGAAGTGCTCCGAGTCCACACAATCACATCCTGCTCATGCTAGTACAGTATATAAAATGCCGAGAGTCATGGAGACTAGAGGCTGGTCCATAATAAACCGAGAATGGGAACCAGTAAGAGAACGGGAAGCGGAGGACGTGACCGTGAAGATTTTTTATTCACAATAAACCGAGAACGGACGACTATGCATATCGATACGTATGTCAATAGCGGTATGTAAAGTCGGTATTACGCATTCTGATGTTATTTGTGTATAATTAACCAATCGCGTTCTCTCGTGAGTACACGCCAGCCAACATGAATACAGGTTAACCAACTACAAAATTTATGGCACGGAATATTTAACCTTTTCAGTCCCCAATTTATATTTAAAAAAATTGAAAAAAAAAAAACGGTCACATAATCATTCTGGGGTTCCAAAAATCCTAAATCAAGTCTTCGCAGAAAATCAAATTTTGGAGCAATTTTTACTCTTGGTGCCCCCAAATTTTAAATTCTAATTTATAATTCTGGTACAGAAATGTTGCAAAAGTGATACTTTTCATTTCTATCAAATTTAATTTTTCAAAATTTAAAAAAAATCCAAGACACTGCAAAAAAATTAAAGGAAAATTATGTATAGTATACTGTACAACAGGATTGAAGGGGTAAGAATTCAATTCACGTGATAGGCTGGTCACATAGACTATACACATAGCATACATTGAAAGTGATTGTACTGAATTTCTTGGTTAGTTACAAGCAATGGATGAAGAAGAAATTATGTCATGGCCTCCTTGCTACAAAATATACGATGACTAAATAGTTTTTTTGATCACAACAGAATGAATCTAGTAGGCTGTGATCGGAAACGAGAACGGTAAATTTAAAAGTTTTCCGACCTTAACGTTTCCGTTACCGAGTCCCGTTAAGCTTTCACGTTAATTGTGAACGGTCACATTTAAATATAATATGTAGGCGTACTTTAACTATGTTTCCGTTCTCGTTCTAGCTGTCGTTTTCGTTCCCAGTTTGTTGCGGATTAGTCTTAACTCTCAAGCCCGGTTCAGACAGTGCTTGTTTCCGTGATGGATTCCAAGGT
The DNA here is from genome assembly GCF_040183065.1 of Periplaneta americana. Classification (NCBI taxonomy): domain Eukaryota; kingdom Metazoa; phylum Arthropoda; class Insecta; order Blattodea; family Blattidae; genus Periplaneta; species Periplaneta americana. Next base: position 77,969,060 of record NC_091120.1, read on the forward strand.
GGCTGCGCTGATGGCTAGCCTGCGTGCTCACTTGCTGGAAGTAATGCGCTCTGGTGGCTGCTTTGGTGGCTAGCTTGCTGAATTTCGAGGGTAGATTCCTTGCTATTTTTCATGCTGGTTTGCAGGCTGGAACCAAAGATGATGATATAGTATCACCACTGAAACCATGTCGCCATGTTCGTTGTTTTCCAACTAAACCTGTTTTTTCTATCTTCCTTAGTTTCTAAGAAACAGCAATTAAATATCGGACTTCAGCTGTTTTGCACTTATGGCTTAATTACCTTATTACGACATTTACTATTGTTAATGTAGAACTTTAGTTGTTTTTCATGGTTTAGTTTCTTTTTGACCACGAGTGTTGGTAACAGATGACACAGCAGATGATTTTCCAATTTGAACTCTGAAAAGAGCGAGCTCCGTGAGAACAACGACCATCACCGTAGTCAACACGGGAGCCAGCACCGTACCCACCACCCATAAAAAAATCCTTCCTTTATCTGCTTTATTTGTCCACTCGCTACACTCAACTTCTAATCTAAACAGTACGTGTTATTATATCTACGACACTGCAAAATATAAAAAAACTTGTTGTAAATTTTGAAAGCACGAAGACCTAATTTATAACGCGAAGTTAAAAGTAAATTTAACGTTGACATAAAAGCTAGAATCCATGAGATCAACATAGCCATTTACAATATGTCTATCTGAATGTAACCGTACTAACGTAGTTAACACGTTCTGTAAATGACGCGATGTTAATTATGTAGGTCTATCACACAAGATGAGCGACACTTCCAGTAGCTGCTGTGAGGAGGATGAGTACTTAATGCTATTAACATAACACAGTACGTAACTTCTAGTTCGAAGAAACATCTTGAGTTCGTGCATGGAAGCGGCAGCGATAACGGGAGTACCTGCCGTCAGTCGGCCGGAAGAAACACCGGAACGTTCACTGGAACTCGTATTATTTCACAGTCATTTGGAACCAAAGTTGTTTTGTAATTTTTTGTATCTTATGAGCAGAAAATCAGCATCTTGAGATTCCTTGAGGCAATGTATCACCTAGTAGCACTAAATCTGGGCGGTTATAATTTATTGTTAGGTCTACCTTCGTTATTAATAATTTATGAAAGATTTCATTATAATCCTGTTTACGGATTAGCCTATGTATCTACAGTCATCATCATCATCATCATCATCATTATCGACGTCGTCGTCGTCGTTTCCGTCATCGTAAATTTTCAACCAATGTGATTTAGGTGCAACGAACGGAACCCTTGTTTCTTGGCAGCGCTGAGGAATCAGTTCGAATCCCACATGGTTTTCGTTAGATTTCACTAAATGAAAAGCGTCCACAGCTGTGGAGTAACGGTTTTCATGTATGACTGTGAAACGAGCGGGCTCAGGTTCAAATCCTGATTGGGACAAGTTGCGTGGTTGAGGTTGTTCCGAGGTTTTCCCTGAACCCATTAAGAGGAAATGCTGGCTGACTGTCGGCGTTGGACACTGGAATCATTTCACTAGCATTGTCAGCTTCATCTCACTCAAACACTATATAACTATAGCAATTGACAAAACGTCGTAAAATAGCTAATAAAAATTACGACAAATCCTCGTCAAAAAATCATCTTATGACCAATTCCATCGAGGCTAGATAACCGAGCATTTCATACAACGACTTTGAATAACGACTAAAAAAATATATCGTTATTGTTAGCAACATTTATGTGAATGTTCTTGTTATGTAATGGAACCATATACTAATTATGGCACATATAAAAGCTTATAGCAACATACTCACAGTCTTTAGGAGGACTTTCAAAGCTCATGACGAAGAAAACCCAGTTTCGAATTCAAACACTGCGTTTTCTTGGCAAATGTGAAGGAGGTCAGTTTTAGCACATGTAATTGAAAGTTTTTTATTAAGAAGGGATCAGAGTTCGATCTCTGAAAAAAAAATCTTTTGAGGTTTGTGGAAATTAAAGCGGAAGTGGATCGTGATTGTTCAACGTACTTCAGTTTTTTCTGTCATGCCATAGTAACCTCTCATTACGACATGGGTCCATTATCGACTGTATAGTTTCGAAAATCAATTTTACTAAATATATGGCTCCTAAACCGGTCTGATTTCGAATTATGTCCATCCGTGATTAATATTCGAATTAAATTAGCCGCCATACAACTTCATATGTGAAATATTGATTAGGAATCAGATAAAATTGATTTTGATATAATATTTATAAGAATATCACCGTAAGTAGTAGCTATATCCGCAGTGCTTGGGAAAAGTGACATAAGTCAGTTTCCACAAACCTTTTTTGATAATTTATTGACAACTCACACTGGTTTATGTCGATTTGATTTTTTCTGTATGAATTATTGTAATGGGAGAAATACTTACAGTATGTCTCTTTTTTCCAAGCGAGCAGATGTCCCGTAAGTTGTCAATAAATTATCAAAAAGGTTTGTGGAAACTGACTTATGTCACTTTTCCCAGGCACTGCAGATATTATGACAAAGTGTTTTTCGTTTAATGTCTATGAAACTGACGTAAATTGTCTTTATTCAAAGTTTTGCTGAAATGTGAAGACAGGGAAAGTTTTACAAGGAAATTTAACTAAATATCAGGTATTCCAATTAGCAGAAAGTTACACTCAAGTTATGCTAATACAATCCCAAATTTCCATACATGTAAATTAGTCTGTGTAATAGGCAGTTGCTCCATTTACATCGAACTTGTCTTCTTAATGAATTCCAGTATTGTTTCCGTATTATCAAGCCTAACAATTAAAGTGCATGCATACCAAATTAGCTTTCTCGTGTCACACATATTCTCTCTCGCGAATTCTCTAGCTATGTTGGGTTTGCGGTTGTTACGAACGGAATGTTGAGCAAACACGCAAAATTTAATTCAATTCAGAAGATAAACCTTACAAATTAATTTTCAAGTTGTACTAGAAACTAGAAACCCACATGCCGTTAAATGCCAGAAAGTTTACATACAGAGTAAGACATTGAACATAATATTCAAATTCTGGTAAATATCTGGAATTTGATTTGTTGGCATCAAGAAATAGCCTATACAATAGAAACGGTGTAAATGAAGTAAAACTTTGGTCTTGAAGTATACTGTATATTATTAAATGTGATATTTCATGTCTTTCATTTTCTCTTCTCTTCTCTTCTCTTCTCTTCTCTTCTCTTCTCTTCTCTTCTCTTCTCTTCTCTTCTCTTCTCTTCTCTTCTCTTCTCTTCTCTTCTCTTCTCTTCTCTTCTCTTCTCTTCTCTTCTCTTCTCTTCTCTTCTCTTCTCTTCTCTTCTCTTCTCACTTTTGTCCTTTTTATTTTCTCTTTTTTTAAATAATAATAATAATAATAATAATAATAATAATAATAATAATAATAATAATAATAATAATAATGTACTTTAAAATTCATTATGCATTTCTGTACATCACAATAGTCAGCCATTAAGACTATGTCGGTAGGGGGCGTGCCTTCAAAGTAGAGGGTCCGATGTTGAATTTCCGGCTGGGATAATGAAATGAATTTATCTTCGTACATAGGACTGGAAGATTGTCATTTGTTTTGTGATTGTCCTGTGTTGTATCGCGATAACATTGCGTAATGCTGATATCATGACCAGCAGACTCGCATTTCTGAAGAGTCTAATGCAGCCGTGGCGAAAATGCCATCGTGCGCCGAGCCACTGTGTAAGCTGCAACGTGCATAGCACCTATGGAGGCAGGCGGACACCCGAAGGGGAAGTAAAGCAACTGTCTGACTAATTAACGGTTTTTCATTTTCCTTACGTCAAGCACTTAAATAAAATTATATACAGTATAAGGCTACAAACTAATGTATAGTACGTGTAACGAAGAAAGAAATGAACAAGAAAACATAGGACACATTATCACAACCTAAAATTAATTGTCTTCAGAATGTCTCTGCGACAAAGTTTCAAAATCAGGAATTATGTCACTTACTACCAGTCGTAGTTGATCACGAAGGTATTTGTCTGTCAGTCGTGATCTAAATTTGATTTTTACTATTTTCATTGTTGAAAATAATTTTTCACAAACGTAAGTTGTAGCGAACATGGCTTCAACAGAGCAAGCGAAAGAACGAAGCTTCAAATATTTATTTTTTGCCAAAGATTTGGAAAGTTAAACATTTGTCAAGTCCTTACATCTAGCTTTCATTTAACATCACATTGTAAATCTGTGAGTTTAAATTGAAGATCTAACCGCATTATTCGTACATCTGCTGAAAAAGGATCGACGTACAGAGATGATAATAATAATAATAATAATAATAATAATAATAATAATATAATAACAACACGACTTAAACTTTTAATGTTTCATCAGTAACATGTAGTAACATATAATGCCGTTTTATGTTATAGGCTACAACCGTTTTCCTAGTAATACTTGTGAACAAATCATACATTTAATATTCTCATCATATTGTCAGCAAAAAAAAAAAAAAAAAAAAAAATGCATCCTCCCATCCTACTTGAAACTTTCGTTTTTATAGAGGTACATGGTTTCGAGAGAGACATTGCGACGATACGCCACTCGCAGGTCAGAGACAAATACAAATGGAACGGAGTTTGACTGCAGTGAGTGAGAGGGTGGGGATTGTAGGTAGGAAGCAAGGGAAATGCACTGCGAGCCACAATGTGCTCGTGAGTCGCATTTTCGCCACGGCTGGTCTAATGTATACGATAATATAAACCAGGCCTGCACAAGGTTTCCGCTCTCCGAGCCGGCTCACAGCTCATGAGCGGAATGCAGATATTAGCTGCGCTCTGTATAAGGATGGACTGGAAGAAGGGGTGGATCTCGTACAAAATAAACATAAAAGGAAGTACTATTACGAGTGCTTATGAAATGAATTCCCGTTCAGTGTTTACGAAACTATCTTCGACTATTATTAATTAATAAAGAAATATTTATTTTACAGAAATAATACAAATTCTATAGCTATTTAAATGTACAATATCATTTTGTTGTATTCTTATTTATCAGTACATCAAAACAGGGTTTTATGCTGTTGGCAGCTGAAAGGAACTGTAGCCTACTGATCGTAATGAAACATCAGTTACAGATGTTCGATGTCTGCCTTTGATTATAGAAAACAGTTGCTCACAAATATAAATGTTGAGCCAAACATAGCAATCATTTTCACAGCCAGCCTGTGTAGTCGTGGATATTATTGCTAATGTTTAGTCTTGTAAAACTTAACCAGGCTAGTAGTATTATTCAAACGATCTTTAGCCGTTAGGTCACATTGAAGATCAGTAAGTTCGAGCTGTAAATCGTTAAATGTTAAATGTTACGTTCCATCTTTTAGATTCCTCCATACTGTACTGTAGCAGTAGGTAAGCAACGTGAAACATTTACTGAGAATAGGCCTACACACTGCGCTCTACTAGATAACTGAGTGGTCATTTCCCTCTCCTCTACCCATAGCAAGTCTATGTCATTCTGACGTATCTTCCTCTCCGTTTCGGCGAGCGGTAAACACCGCTCTCCCGCTCCGAAGGAGCACGCGCGCTCGTTGAGCGCTGTTTGTGCAGGTATGATATAAACCTCTCTCCTCCCTAAGAAGTGCTGTGTAAGTCGGATAAAAGAGGATATTAAGCATTCTAAGAAAAAGCAGAGAAAGAAAGGACGATGAATAACTAATTTCATAATATTCATATACCATACCCAGATATTTTGTTATTATTTCTATGAATAAGTATGAAATATTAGTCAATTTTAATCAGAACATTTCCCATTAAACTTACTGCAATATGTTAGAATTATGCCCCTAGTCAACTCACTGGAAATTGAAACTTGAAGCTTCACAGCAGTTTACGTGGCTGCAGGCCGTGCCATGTAGAAAGCGAATAAGAATACAAAGTACGAGAAGATGAGACGAGACACTCCGGAATTCGGGGACGAGCAAAACTCTCCCGAATAATAGAAGTGCAACTGCAGCAGTAAAATGATACACCCACTACGGGTTAAATCCGAAGAACCGCGCACATCACGTAGATAACATCCTCTGCTATCGAGTTTCTGCCCTGCTCAGCAACACACTCTGTAAACAGGTGTAGACTTTCCAACACATTATCCTCATACGAGTATATTGTAAGGTTTGTCTTGAGGGGTTTACCTTCGATATTGTATTTCGATTTTATCGACATAATAGTAGAGCTGGTTGTGATATACGCAGCAGCTATGAGGTCGGTTTTCACATTGGGTACTGTGCGGTGACTTTACGGGGGCTACTCGGGGCTGTGTTGTGTATCGTCGGTTTTCACATGAGGGATGTGCGGCGACTGTAACTGGGCAGTTTTTTCTCATATTTTGTAACTTACATACGCCTCTTCTTCTCGGCTAGTTGTAATCATGGCTCCAATCGAGGAAGACATTGTCATCGCTTCTGCGTGGTACCTTATGTTGTATTGTATTGTATTTATTAACATTCCATGGTATTCATGCATTGCTTACAGCTAGAATATGGAACAAGTCAAAAAACTTAATACTATTATAAAGTCTTAATTTATAGTCACAGTCTAGATGAAATATATACAGACGAGATTTACAATATAGTCTACTAGTACAACACAAAGTTTTAGTATCAATTTCATGAAGTGTTATTGAATGTCATGAATTCGCCTACAGAATAGAAGGCGTGAGAAATTAGGTACTTCTTTAATTTGGCCCTAAATAATTTTATGTTTTGAGTATCATTTTTTATATCGATAGGGAGGCTATTAAAAATTTTTACTCCATATAACGCACTCCTTTTTGATAGCACGATAGACTTGCCGATGGAGTATGAAAGTCATTTTTTGACGTGTATTTATGCTATGAACTGTTGAATTAGTCACAAATTTTTCACGATTACGTATGAGGAAGATTATTAATGAAAATATATACTGACAAGACATGGGCAGAAGAGGGACATGAACAGAAAAAAAAATGTATGGATCCATGATTTGTGGAGGGCACACGATGAAGAGGGGAAGTTCCACACCATATTTTGTCGCTTAAAAGATGATCCAGTGAAGTTTCTTAATTATTTTAGAATGAGTTATGGAAAGTTTTATTGTTTGTTGGGACAACTGAGACCTTTACTCGCAAAGAACAACACAAAGTAGAGGATATGTATTGGTCCTAAGGAGCGGCTGAATTAACTCTCAGGTAATTTAATAGTTTACAAGAAGATACATTACGTTTATTTAGTCCTGACAGTCGCCGGAGATATGCGCCTGGGTCAGGCTAGTCCATTTAGTTACGCCAAGGGGTGTATGGGTTAGTTACTCGCTTGTCTTGGAAGTGATCGGATGTCTTGCGTGCGGTAGAGGGGTATGTTTCTAGTACAGTTAAGCTGTACTGCATTCCTTTAGTGATCGCTCGCCCTTATCTCTACTCCGGAGCTCTCCCTACTACTTCTATTATTTTCCCCTTTTTCGCGTCGCTGAGCTGTCAGGACTAAATAATCGGTCTGTACACATGGACATGCACAAGGGACGAAAGCAGATATCAGATAGACTATATACTGATGCAGGAAAGATTCAGTAATTGCTTAAAAATGCAAAGACTTTACTAGGAGCGGATATTAACTCAGATCATGTCCTGCTGATTGGCGAAGTAGATATTCGTCTGAAAAAGAAAAGAGGAGCACAGGTCTCGAAATTGAACATGGAAAATCTGAAGAACGAAGAAGAAAGAAGAAAATTTGAAGTAAATTTTTAAGAGAAAGCCGCTACATTAAAATCCACACCTCAGAATAGTAGTAGGTAGGCTACTGAACTCATCTAAGAAGCTGTATAGAAATAACATCAGAAGAAATAATAGGGTACAGAGAAGGTGAGAGAATTAAGAAACCTTGGATCACAGGGAAAATGTTGGAGAAGATGGAGGAAAGGAGAAAATGGAAAAACATCAACACAGAAGAAGGTAGAAGAAAAAACAGGAAACTAAACAACGTACTAAGAAGAGAAACTGATAAAGCTAAAGAATGCTGGATGAAAGAGAAATGTAAAGAAGTAGAGGATCTAGAGAGAAAAGAAAGATATGATTTAATGCAGCGATCATCAGCACAAAGCACCCTGGCGCTAGCGTCTTTTATCCGCGGGGAAGACACTGAACCATGATGCATTCGTTTTTATTGTAACATTAGGCCATAAGTGAACGAGTATGTAAGATCTCGTGCTCAGAGGGGTGGAGTTTGGGCTTTGAGATGGCCTACAAGCCACAAGTATTGCTGAAGATATTGGTTTGTTAATTATTCAATGTGGAGTATTGTGCAATACATAGAACTGTTACCTATTAAGCATACATTACCGTAGCTCACCCAAATACGTAATTAAGCAATAAAAATATGTAGTGTTATGTTACTGAATAATTAATACTTAATATGTGCCACGTGTATATTTGTAAAATTATTCCATTTCCGACTTTTATTCTTTCAAAAAAACGCAACGTAAGTCTGACATCAAATTTTAGTAGGCCTACGGTACCTTCAAATAGCATTAAATTTAGGTCTAACTACAGTACATGTTGCTAATTATTAATTTCGACAGTATATAAAGTTTTTCATGCGTAAGATTCTGTTTAGTCCTAACTTACATGCATTTGTGCCTAGTCCTCGAATCACTCATGAGCTTCTGTAATAACATAAAGCCTACGTCTATCTAAAGGAACTACACTTTCCAATGATGAAAGAATTATTCAAATCTATTAAATAGTTTCCTGAGATTGCGTCATATAAACACACAAACACTCTCTCTTTATAATAAAATTTAGTATATTAAAAACGCATATGAATATAATCCATATAAAAAGGGTTGTTTAATTTAATATTAATCCGATTGTTGTCCGAGGCCGCCTTAAATAAATGCAATCATTTGTTTTGTCTTTATTACTCGTATATTAATCTGAGGCGGCAATGTCATAAAAAGCAGTGCTATTTTAAAAGAGATATATCTCGCTATATGGTAATGCAGAATTCCTGCACGGAAATATTATGTAGGTACTTCGGTACATCATAGTAATATCAGACCTATTAAAATTTTGCATAGAATAAAACATAACGGAAATCGTTTTAAAGAATATTTTGTTATGTAATATTTTTTATAAAAATGAATATTAAGTCAGATATTTCGATTTATTTAATTCAGGTCCCCCTTATTACCCCCTTTTAAATAAAGTATTTTGAATTACATATAGTCTAAAATCTAACGAACTTAATTTATATTCCAATTTTCATAGAAATCGGTTCAGCCATTATCGTGTGAAAAGGTAACACATCGAAACAGACATACTAACTTACTGGCTTTTAAGGAACCCGGAAGTTCATTGCCGCCCTCACATAAGCCCGTTATTAGTCCCTATCCTGAGCAGGATTAATCCAGTTTCTATCATCATATCCCACCTCCCTCAAATCCATCTTAATATTATCTTCCCATCTACGTCACGGCCTCCCCAAAGATTTTTTTCCCTCCGGCTCACCAACTAACATTCTATATGCATTTCTGGATTCACCCATACATACTACATGCTCTGGATTTAATGTTCCTATTATGTCAGGTGAAGAATACAATGCGTGCATTTCTGTGTTGTGTAACTTTCTCCGTTCTCCTGTAACTTCATCCCTCTTAGCCCCAAATATTTTCCTAAGCACCTTATTCTCAAACACCCCTTAACCTATGTTCCTCTCTCAAAGTGAGAGTCCAAGTTTCACAACCATAAAGAATAACCGGTAATATAACTGTTTTATAAATTCTAACTTTCAGATTTTGTGAGAGCAGACTGGATGATAAAAGCTTCTTTAACCGAATAATAACAGGCATTTCCCATATTTATTCTGTGTTTAATTTCCTCCCGAGTATAATTTATATTTGTTACTGTTGCTCCCAGGTATTTGAATTTTTCCACCTCTACGAAGGATAAATTTCCATTTTTGCTATATTTCCATTTCGTACAATATTCTCGTCACGAGACAGACATACAAAAAAAATTTAAAAAAAAGCTTTTTTCGGTCTCAGGGTGGTTAATTATACATGTTAACACCAATTATTTTTGGAAAGGCGAAAATTACCAGAACAAGTTTGGTTACAGATTTATTATTAGTATAGATTACAGATATTTAATATAATTAGCTAATACAGTAATTATATGACGACAGTACACAAGTGCACAGAATAGAATACAAACAATGTACAGCCGATATCGATCTTGTATTTCTTGTATGGTGTGCCGTAACAGTCCACCAATGCTTTGTGAGTTGACACATGCTAGTGAATGCGAACTAGCTCGGAGTGTGGGAGTCAGATTATTAGCCAACAGGTATTTGTCTGCGTGTTACGAGAACTTGGGACCTACATTTGTAAAGGACTAACATTGACAGATCAAGTGTAAACTTTAAAGCGAGGATATCGCTTAACATTCACTTCTGCTTAACCAAACAAGTAATTTGTACACCGGAAGACAGGCGTCGTGTGTACATTGTCGGTGGACCGTGGACTTCAGAAGTTTAGTCAAGGCCCCTGAACTATGGCACTTGTGTTTCAAATGTTTACTTAGCAATTTTGTGAAGGTGTAAAGTTGTACATTATCATTAAAGATGGCCATTACTATTTAAATATTAATTAAATACTGTATACTATAAACATCGAAACGCCAGATAATAGCATAACATTAAATATGGAAAAAAAAAATCTTTACTGTGTACAAAGCTAATTGTTTCGCTTCACTTGTGCAAAATATTTATTAACATTGGTATTTCCTACATTATAATGACTGATATCGTCACCTGATACTGTACAAGTCCACGTAATTACTAAGAAGTATGTTCAGTTTCTTGCCCAATAATTTACGAAAGGATGGTCTTTATGTAAAGGAAAAAAGTATCTATAGCCTCCAGTAGACGTGCCTCGTACACCGGCGTACAAAGATTTTCTGATCGTGTAAGCGAATATTCTATCCACGGTATAATTCAGAACCAAAGATATGACAAATTGAAACACTTTGAAATAGTTCCGCTAGTTATCAATAGGTAACACTTTTATTGAGACGGGTAAAAAAGTGCTGGGGTACATGATATTGTAGAATAAGTATAAATTATTCTCATAATTGGTAGTATCATCTGTTTCCCACTAAACTTGATGTTTTCCATAATCATTACACGGCGATGAAATTTTGAATTCTATAATGTGGGTCATGGGTATATTTATGTACTACACTGCTCGGTATATAAACATCGAAACGCCAGTTAATAGCATAACATTAAATATGGAAAAAAAAAAAAATACTTTTTAAAAACCTAATTGTATCGCTTCACTTGTGCAAAATATTTATTAACATTGGTATTTCCTACATTATAATGACTGATATCTTCATCTGATACTGTACAAGTCCACGTAATTACTAAGAAGTATGTTCAGTTTCTTACCCAATAATTTACGAAAGGATGGTCTTTATGTAAAAAAGGTTTCTATAGCTTCCAATGGATGTATCCCGTACACTGGCGTTCAAAGATTTTCTGATCGTGTAAGCGAATATTCTAGCCACGGGATAAATCAGAACCAAAGATATGATAAATTGAAACACTTTGAAATAGTTCTGCTAGTTCTCAATATGTAACAATTTTATTGAGACGGGTAAAAAAGTGCTGGGGTAAATGATATTGTAGAATAAGCATAAATTATTCTCATAATTGATAGTATCAGCTGTTTCCCACTAAACTTGATGTTTTCCATAATCATTAGACGGGGATGAAATTTTGAATTCTATAATGTGGGTCATGGGTATATTTATGTACTACACTGCTCGGTATATAAACATCGAAACGCCAGTTAATAGCATAATATTAAATATGGAAGAAAAAAAATTACTTTGTAAAAACCTAATTGTTTCGCTTCACTTGTGCAAAATATTTATTAACATTGGTATTTCCTACATTATAATGACTGATATCGTCACCTGATACTGTACAAGTCCACGTAATTACTAAGAAGTATGTTCAGTTTCTTGTCCAATAATTTACGAAAGGATGGTCTTTATGTAAAGGAAAAAAGTATCTATAGCCTCCAGTGGATGTGCCTCGTACACCGGCGTACAAAGATTTTCTGATTGTGTAAGCGAATATTCTATCCACGGGATAAATCAGAACCAAAGATATGACAAATTGAAACACTTTGAAATAGTTCCCCTAGTTCTCAATATGTAACAATATTATTGAGACGGGTAAAATAGTGCTGGGGTAAATGATATTGTAGAATAAGCATAAATTATTCTCATAATTGATAGTATCAGCTGTTTCCCACTAAACTTGATGTTTTCCATAATCAATAGACGGGGATGAAATTTCGAATTCTACAGGGACATCATTTCATTTTTATTATCATTTTTAATATTAACTTGCCTATACCTCTGGATCAACGCCGTTTGCTACCTCCTTCCACGACTGGAGTTCGATGATACTGGCGTAAAATACAAACAAATCACTTTACTAGGTATAGGAGGGAAGAAAAGAAGTTCATCCATTTACGTAAACTAGGAAATATTGCACTTTTGAGTTTGATCATTTTCATTAGGTTTTTGTTTAACCAAAATACAGTATAGTATTAACAATGAGTGTTTTTACTCACGAACTGAGCTGTCCATGTGGACGTATTCATTATGCAGTATATATTATACTGTCTACAGCACATTAGCGTACAATATAGAGAATGAAGTTAAATTGAAAAATAATCACAATATGGATATTTAAACACATTTTTGAAAATGGTGGCCGTTCATTTCGAAACAGGCTTCAGTTCTAATGTACATATTATCGCACTATAGACTATTGTACCTAATTCCAATTACCAGTTTCGTCATTCGTACCAGTAACCTATGTTGAAATAATTCTGTACCTACTCTATAAAAGAGTACCTTACGTACTGTAAATTTAATCTTCACTTCTGCCTGATCCGAAAAGATAAAATTACTCAGACATACTATCTACTGTCCGTCAAGTGGTTACGTCGCAGCGTCGTAGAAAGGGAGGAAATCACGTGACAGTTAATTACTTAACGAAGCCCTTTTATTTAAGTTATTTTAAACAGTTGTGTAATATTACGTAGACGTCCAATTCCTAACAGAAATTAATATTCTCAGAAAAGAGCTAAGACAGCCCAGCCACTAGCTGGCGAATAAAAGCTGGTGGGGGAAACCGGGATACGACGTAGGCAAATGTGCGACGGTACCTGTGCGAAAATGATTCAATATTGAATGCTCTTTCGTCACTGGAAAACGCGAACATATTTTTGGAACGTACTGTTTCCTATGACCGTAAGGCTACTATGACTGTATATACGGCCTTGGATCTGTGTGGAGGACAGTTGAACTTCATTAGTAGAAGGGCTGGGAGTGAGGTACATTCAAAAACTCAGGTACAATAAAAATTGAAGTAAAAATAAAATTATATCCCTGTATAATGTGGGTAGTCGGTATATTATGTACTACACTGCTCCGTAGGTATAAGTCTCGCAAGCAGGGATTACCGACGATAGGAATGCGAACGAAACAATTCGATAAGGAAGAGCGGGCGACAGGGAAGGTCACGAGATAACTTGAATAATATTCAAGATTACATTCGGAAGAGAAACGACATCGATAGAATTAGTCTTGCATTGTGATAGTTACGTTAAGTTTTTAGTTTCAGATCCACTGCATGTGAATACGTGTCTTGTTTCAAGTGCGTTTATTATAAAATATGTGTTGATGGGGCGTTCCCCTCGCAGTGTATCAGTTATTTTATTTGTAAACATAATGTTACGCGTTTAATTCGCTTCGAATTTTTCTCTTGCTACGCTCTTCATTTCTACAGGCGATGTTCCCATTTGTTCATCTTCTTGGAAGAGGCAGTACTTCCATCGGCCCGCACCACTCGCTCCCTCGGCGTGCCTACATACGTCAAAACAGACAGCAACCTCACCACTGTTTTTCGGTACTCGTTTCTTGCTCGAGCTATATAGGAGAAAGCCAGTGTTTGCCTACTTGTATATAACATGGGGAACAAGTCCTCTGTAATCGCCAAGCATCATGTTTAGGTAGGACATGAAAGTGAAGGAGTATTATTGGTAGTAAAACAATCGATCATACGGGAATGGGTATTTAAGAGTTGTTAATTCATTATAAAATGTAAATATGATAGGTTAAAACAAATTAATTTTATTTCCTAGAATATATCTATCTATAAAATATAATAATAAATAAATTAATTAATTGAGTAAGTAAGTAAATACATATTACCTTAAACTCTCCAGAAATATCCTTATTATTTGAATTGTTCTCGGAGCGTTGAATAATATTCATATTGTCAGAAATACTCAGACGTGAACGCGTTTGTGACATGATGCCTTACTAGGGCTTGGATTCTCGTCACAACAATAGACTACGTTGCACTGTTTTGCTAGTTTATTTAGACTCAAACGCATTCTCCTGAATTTGTGAAGTAGTGTATTGGCAACACTGATTACCATTTTCGTCCGTTATTCTTAGAAGTAATAATAAAAGAATCCTCACCTACACGAACAAATTATCGATCACAATCGATTAATAGTGGTAAGGTATCTCTTAATGCCACTGTACAAGATGCAGAAATTGTAAGTTAAGACATGACTCTGCGTTTTCTTCTTAATAAAGTAAAATGTAAGTGAAAATGAAATTGAAGTGGCGTTCCTATGGCTTTCAGACCATGCCACTATGTCGCGGGGGCTAAGAAAAATACTGGAGGAATAAAATGGTGGTGGTGATAAATAGGCATCTGGAGCATCACTGTCATTACAGTTACTCTTGCTTTAATAAACGGTGTAAAAGACGTTAACCTAGGAAACTTAATTGCCAAGATCTGAGAAAGGAGCCGCTCAAAGTGACCTTCACCTACTGCTGCCAACTGAACAAACATTTGACTAGCGATTTGGACTCTTCAGTGTGTTTACAGAAGTAATAAATTCAAGGTGAAATTTACTTATTTGTGTTGGCATGGACATCGCTAGCGTCATCAAGGCGCTGTGCCTGCCTGTTGGACTATATCAAGAGTCCTGTGTGGTCTGTCTTCATTCTTTATCATTTGTAGAGTGAAATGAATGGAGAGTGCGTGGGATCTTAAAAGCACCGGAACATGTGTCAAAACATAGTAATCCAAACACAAATAAAAGAAATTATTTCAACGTACCATCAATTTGTGTACATATTACTTACTTAACTTTCATTATTTAGTCTAAATTTTACTTTCATTATTCACTTTCATGTTGTTTTATAATCTATATATATTATTTATTTATGTATTTATTTATTCCGGTAGAATTAACGGCATGAGGCCTTCTCTTCCAGCCTACCAGAAGT
Source organism: Periplaneta americana (assembly GCF_040183065.1). Lineage (NCBI taxonomy): Eukaryota > Metazoa > Arthropoda > Insecta > Blattodea > Blattidae > Periplaneta > Periplaneta americana. The sequence continues at coordinate 77,984,457 of NC_091120.1, forward strand.
GATATATACATTGAAACAATAGCAGTAGCAAAAGCAGTAAAATTAATTGTAATACTTAAATATAAAATCGTTATCATGCGCCATTAAGGAGCTTATATATAATGATATATTGACTAAACATGATACATAATTAATTAATTAAAATTTATATCCTAATTCTACTTTATAATAGGCCTAAATGACAACTTATACAAACACTTAGAATAACCTATAAAAATCAGCTAACACTCACGAATCAATTCCACTTAAAAGTAAGTAATTCTTAATTCTCAATTTAAATTGATTAACTGTTCGGCAATCCCTGACATGACGAGGTAGGCGACAAACTGACACGGTGAAAGATATTGAATAGAAAGACGTACGGTGACGAGGAATAGATAATAAAGTCTGATGTTGATTCGACAATGTTGTAAGGTACCAAGCGAATTCTCAGATATTTTGGAGCAGAAGTGAGAAATATTCTAAATAGAACAGATAAAGAATGTGCTCTTCTCCGCTACTTTAGGCGGACTCATGAAAGAACTTCATAAGATGGCGTTATATTAATGACGATATTAGGCCTAATGTAATACTGTAAGCATATCGCATTCAATTAGAATAGGGATATCCTAAACTAGCACCAACAGATAGCGCGTGTGTACTTGGAGGGATGCGTTTTGCGTGTGGATTTGTTTTCCAATATAGCAACACCTATAAACATTGGTGATTTACGTACTGTAGTGTATTAGTATATTAAATACTCTTAAAAACAACTCATAATGTCAAATTTTTGTTGTGTTCCTATATGTAAAAACCAGGGGAAGCTTTTTTTACCTTCAATCAGGTCCCGAAAGATTCTGAATTGTATGCTTTCAACTATAAAAAATATAACTAATTAAATTGCGCCTATTAAACAAAAAGAACTACTTCACATAAGGAATTGCTGGCTACAGTTTCATTTTGGAAGAGAGAAAAGAAAAAATGTTTAATAAAAACATATGCAACCTCGACAGCAAGCTATGTTAGTTTAGATTGTATGCAGCACTTGTAAGAGTCCCCGAAGTGTACGACTGCATTTTGCAATGAGACGATTCTTGACCTACAGTGAACTCTCAATGAACTAGGATGTTTATTATCTAGGACGATCCGTGGTGAAAAAAATATATATAGGTCTATGAATAATATAGTCTATGTAACTTATTGAAACCATGTTTTAATTTCAAATTTTCAAAATCATCATACATAATATCCATGTCCACGACTAATCGTGATACTACTGCAATCATATTATATCATCCTATAAAAAACTGCATTTGTTCTTTCTGCAATTAGAGAAAAAAATACGAGGAATTCAAGCCCCATAGTCCCTTCCCTATAAAAAAGATGCCATTGGTGGTTGCATATCTTGTTTATCGCGAACGGTACCTACTTACAATACTTATGGCTAAAGAGGCAGTATTCACCTTCCACAAAGATCCTTCTTTTTTTATTCGTGCACGTCGTTCTCAAAGTTCTCGTAAGTTCATAAACTTTTAATTTACTTGTATCTATATTCTGCATAATGAAAATTTCCCCATCCATCTCTTGAGGGGAATACTTCAGTATTATATAAGTTTACGCTGTTACTTATTGTAAATTAAATTAGATTATGAGGTAAGAACGTAATGAACTGTAGCATATGACATAATATAGCTCTGTGCCGCGTGGAACACTCCTGTCATCTAGTGGTAAAATTTCGCGTAAGATATCCCTATTAGAGTCTGCCTGGGCGGAAGAGACGGCCAACTGGCCTTAGCTCTGCCAGATTAAATAAATAAATAATAATAATAATAATTATTATTATTATTATAATTATTTTATTATTATTTTCTTAGTATTATTATTACGAAATTTCAGTTCACGTAAGGCAGTATGTATCTCAAACAATAAAATTAATGTCGAATATTTTCACCAATCGAATCGCAATTGCTCTACATTTAAGACTGCAACCTAGTTCGCAAAGTTTTTTAAATGGACACTCAGGTCGCAGTTTAAACAATTAGAAATTCGACTCACTGTCTAACAATGGCTTATAACTAGGGACCGTGCTTTGCCCAGGAGGCTACAAGATTAAGTATTACTGGATTAAGTAGACGATGCACGTCCATCTAGCAAGCGACTAACGGCTCACGCGACTCTCGTTTCGTTAAGTGGAGGAGAACCAAAAATGGATTACTTTAACAATTACACTAATATTTACAATTATATTTAAATTATTTATACAATGTACAGTAAAGCAAGCTATTTTTATTATTTACAGTATAATAAAGAATGTCGACCTACATTGTTCAGTTATTATTTACACTATTAAGCTTATGCACAGTGTTGGGAATTTTATTTCATAGTACTATAGCCTATTTTTGTATAAATTGTGTACAGTAGTGTAAATATTATTTTGTCATGTAAGCCTTCATTCTTTATGATAGTGTAATAGTGAAAATATGATATTTTAGTGTACATAGTGTAAAGAACTGTCAGACATTGACTACTTTCAGAAACCAATTGTCAGAAAAACTCCTTTTCATCTCTAAAATATGACCTTTCTTCAAATATTACTTTTGTAGAATATTTATTTTTAATATATCAATTTTCCTCTATTATGCTAATCATTCTTTCGATTGAAATTATCTTATTTAACGCTAAATTGTAATTGTTTAACTCTTAGAATTACTGTACATATAAGTGCTCTTCCTACTATTATCATTGTTATTATTATCATCATTATTATTACATTATTTTCTGTATTGATGTTTCGATACTATGTTTCAGGGTATTTGTCGTAATATCGTCAATACCAGGGGCTACATTATGTTTTTAAACCGTTTACAATATTAATGAGTTCACATTCATTTACAGGAAACATAAACACAGATGACAAACTGTTATTATAAGTAAGTTTATAGTGATGAGTATTAAATATTTTCTTTTTTATATTAGAGACGATGTCATGGCCTACATTAGTAAAATTATCGTTAAATTCATTTGCAATAGTTTCCTAATTTTCAAGTTTTATTCCATTTCGACTTATAATTGTCTTTAATATAGTATTTTATTGGATGTCAGTATTGTATGTTTCCTGTTCTTAGAGTGTGAGATTGTTACACCGCAGAATAGCAGAGGATACATCACACTGGATTACAGGACAGTCACACAAGTCAAGAGACTATAACACGCAGTCTAGTGGAAGAGAGATAAATACCCGCCCACGCCTTGAAAGGTCCCACTTGGGTTGGGAAGCGCGTACGCGCTATCAGAAGAACATCATCGGTGGTCGGTTTAAATATATTCTATAAAAATACAACAGCTGAGAATGAAAAACTCATCTGTCATGTTTCATGTAGCAACGCTTCACTACTGGAGAGCGAAAGAGCAAATTCCTGCATATGTTTTACAAATTACGCACACAAGAATGGAAGAGAGAAATATGATCTTCACTCTCTATCACAAAGCGAGCGCAATATCTCTATGGTGAGCAAATTACAGAGACAAATGGCAATAGTAGGATAAAAAGGGGTATACATGTATACTGCATATACAGGGTGAGTCAGGAGGAAAGATACATGGTTTGAGGGGTGATAATATTGATAATTCTGAACAAAAAAGTTCATGTGAACATATGTCCTGTTCTTAACGGTTTCGGAGAAAACTAATGGAAACAATGAGGAACGGGGTAAGTGTGGTGATAGTAAATTTAAACATAGTTACCTTATGTTCTATTTAATTGTGTACTTTTCTTTACAGAACATACTAAAAAATTTCACCGTTAACTTCAGTACACTTTACAGCTTTTGTAGACAGCTGCTCTGTTGCTGATCTGAGCTGATTCGAACCTTCCTTTACTTGAGCACAAGCATGTAAAATGCCAGTGAGAAGTTCCTCCCTTCTCTCCACTTTGGGCTTGTAGACTTCGCTCTTAAGGCAGCCTCACACACAGTAATTCAATGGAGAAGATTGGGTGACCTCGGTGGCCAAGAAATTACTCCACCGCGACCGATCCAACGCCCAAGATACGTTTCATTAATCCTAATCTAATGTCGATTTGGTTGCGTCCACATGTGAGTGTACGACTCATAGATTTGATCAAGAAATATCGAAGCCATCCAGTTTCTTGCGTGCTTGACGGGACGACTCAAATTAAATTTATACATCTATGATATATACCACCGGGAATGTGGTATAAAGGTGAAAAGACTGGAAGGGAATGCGTAGTATGAAGAACGGTGAGGTGGGTTTAACCGGTAGCATATATGGTACGAAACTCATTCCATGATGGGTACACAAAAAGCCTATTATTTAAGCTGAAGTATGCTCCATGTCCCGCTCATTAAGTTCCTCTATACCTGTACGTAGAGCAAGTAAACAGCTTCAAATTCGTGGGATGTTCTTGCGGCCAGGAAGTCAAAAGGAGGATAGCAATAGCAAAGGAAGCTTTTAATATAAAAACGAGCATCTTCTGCGGACCTCTGGAAAAATAACTAAGAAAGAGACCAGTGAATTGCTTTGTGTGGAGTGTGGCATTGTGTGGGGCAGAGAACGGACATTACGACGAAATGAAGAGAAACGAATAGAAGCTTTCGAAATGTGGATATGGAAAAGAATGGAGCGTGTGAAGTGGACAGACAGAATAAGAGATGAAGTTTTGTTGGAAAGAGTGGGTGAAGAAAGAATGATGCTGAAACTGATCAGAAACAGAAAAAGGAATTGGTTGGGCCAATGGCTGAAAAAAAAACTGCCTACTGAAGGACGCACTGGAAGGAATGGTGAACGGGAGAAAAGTTCGAGGCAGAAGAAGATATCAGATGATAGATGACGTTAAGATATGTGGATCATATGCGGAGAATAAGAGGAACGCAGAAAATAGGAAATATTGGAGAATGCTGAGTTTGCAGTGAAAGATTTTCCCATGGGAAAAACATGTATGTATGTATGTATGTATGTATGTATGTATGTATGTATGTATGTATGTATGTATGTATGTATGTATGTAGGCCTATTGAAAAGCTATTGTATGCTAAAGAATATAATACTGAAAAATGAATTTGAAATGTTCATAAGGTACGATCTTGTGAGTTAAGAGGTACACCGAAGTGAAATTTATATATTCCTTCCACAAGAAAACTAACGTGAAAGGAATAAAAAAATTCTAGGTAAGCTGTATCGGGAGGGACGACCGCAAGTTTTATGCGTGAATATTTCTCTTGGGATGGTATGTTGAATGTAAGATATCCGTTGCCTATACGCCCTCTCTATATACGGTTCGACATTGTGAATTTTCTCTCTTCACCCAACTTCACTATTTTTTTTTCAATTTAATTCGTCGACTGCTGATCTTTACCTAATTCAGATTAGCCTGATTCGGTATTAATCCTTTCATACTATTTCTAACGTTCCATCGCTTCGCGTTTTCGAGGTACACTACCTCGGCTGCCGTACGACCCGTAAATTCGTGCTTCAAATTTCTCCCTCCTGTGTATCGCTAGATGACCTCATCCGTACAATAATAGTTTAGGGTCTATATTGTATAATAAAGTGTTTATATGTATGTTGCGGTTTGAGTTCTGTGTGCATTAGCATTAGGCCTACTGTATATTTGTTACGATTATGCCCTACTACTTAAAAACTTGTGCTACGATGCAGTTGCGTACAGTCCCGTTACTTCCATTTGTACTTTTTCCTTTAAACGACTAACGCTCTTTTAAAGTTATGTGTACTATAACTAGAATAGCAGACATTACGGATAACTGTTATTACTCGAATTCTGATTATTATTCGGGTCCCTTCTAGCATTTAGCAATTTCAGGCAATCGGCCAAGATTGCAACCCTCTCGTTCCTAGCCTACTGCTAAGATTCCAGTGCGATATCTCGTGTTTCATCGCCCAGAACAGATTCTATTTTCTACATAAGGAGAAGGATTGAAAGATCTGCATAATTTAGCAGTAATTTTCAGCATATAATCCATCTATTTTACTTTGCAGGAATCTCAATCTTACGCGGCAAAGTAATTTCCCTTTATACTTTAACGCGGATTTAGTATAACATATGCTCGTATGTCTACAGATTTTTTTGTTAAAAAGCAAAGAGTTTGAAAGAGCTAAAATAACGTTTCTTTTCTTTGCCCTTCCTTTTCTTTGCTCACTTCTTTCTCTCCTTTTATTGCATTCATATTTTCTGTCTCTTTCTATCTGAATGTTTCTTTCGTATATTCACTTAGAGGCGGCGCTAGGATTTGCGATGGCCTGTATCAAAATAATAATAATAATAATAATAATAATAATAATAATAATAATAATAATAATAATAATAATAGAAGTAGTATATTAAATTACTAAGCTGAATTCTGACCATGCCTTCGTTTTTAGTCTTACAAAAATTCTTCTTACTCACTGACAATATATCACAGGAAGAACTTATATACTAATATAATATATAAATATATAATATGATATATAATATAATACTAATACTTGTATAATAGTACAAAGTCTTTGATCACAGTAATCTATTTGGGTTATATTTTTTAAATGAACTGAAATGTCTGTACACGAAATCAAAACTCATTTCATTTTTATACTTTTAACTGAATTGAAATTTTGAATTAAATCTGAATAGTCTGGACTATTTTCATGGAATTTTAGACGAGTACTAAGGTTTTTCCAGTCGTTACACCCCTGAGGAGATAATGCTGTCATTGAGGTCGAAAAAAGTCGACAAGCAAAACAATATACCCTATCTCGATTTTTATAATATAGGCTACAAGCCAACGTCGATTCTATTTTTCTTTATTGCTTAAAATCCTGAAATAGTGGATAGATGAAAAGTGTCTTGTATTGACGTCCAATGGAAACGCAGCAATTTCTTCTCGAACGAGTTCTTTTTCGACAATTTGCAGCCTTTTCTTGTCCTGAATTGAATGTGACCAATTGCCAGGGTCAGCGCTATCAAAAAATGCATATTTCACTAATTAAACCTCCTTCATTAACGTTTTCATTAGGAGACGCACTGCAAGTGTCACCGATTATGTTATTTACTTACTTACTTTTGGCTTTTAAGGAACCCGGAGATTCATTGCCGCCCTCACATTAAGCTCGCCATCGGTCTCTATCCTGTGCAAGATTAATCCAGTCTCTATCATCACATTCCACTTCCCTCAAATCCATTTTAATATTATCCTCCCATCTTTATAATACTTTCATTAGATTGATTGTATTCACATTTATTTGTAGAAGTGGGGGAGGGGTTGTTGAAGGGTCAAATCATCAATTCTGGCAAAAAAACTCTGTTACGGGCTCTGTTTCATCGATTTTAATATATTTTAACATTAAACCGCATAACTGCTTCCTCAATTGCTCTGTCGCCGCCCATTTTTTGCCTTTTTAAATGGCCTGATTTGAATTTTCTACATCTGTCGCGTTCTCTCCCGGACATTACAACGAAAACATAACACAGTAAACTTAAAAAAAATGATAAGCTTAACTCTCTTTGGAAAGTATAACGGAATAAACAACACTGTAACCGTACCGTAACAAGAACGAACTTGACTTGTCGGTCAGATGTTAACTGTGATATTGCTTGTAACATAAATATGGCTCATTGGAATTTATATTGAGTGACAATTTGAGGTAATTTTATATATTTATTATTAGGTAATGAAATATTTACAAACTTTATATTTCAAGAAAATATACATTTATTGGTCTTACATAACGTGTTCTAAACGTTTCAAATTTAATTTAATAATTTGTAATAATTATTTCATTTTGATCATTATTTATAATATTTCTCATTGTTGATCGAATGTGCGCGTGGAGCGGAAGGAACGAAAATACGAGTTCCAAAAAAGCCGATCGAGTGAAAAAAAAAAAAAAGATAGAATGAATGCACTGTTGACTACACTTTGAAAGTTAGACTCTGGTGTCAATTATTATTATATTCCATTAGGGATGGAAATAAATAAGAATGTGGAAACGAAGGAAGAAATAACACGTAACTAAAAGGAAACATAGGTATCTGAATGAAAAGTTAAATTTTAAATATACTCGTAGTCGCTTGGAGGTCTTAGCGGACTAGCCTATTTTGCCTTTATGTAGCGCCGCTTCTGGAAAATAATTCTCTTCTATTATTCTTCTTTATTTTTCCTGTTCCTAATTTTTCCAGTAGTTTCTCATTATACGAGTAAGTTTTTTGATGAGGGAAAAAAATATACGAGTTTCCTGGAAAAATATTTTCCAAATATCTCATAGTATTTGAAGAAAGTTTTTTTCCTCATGCCGTATCCTGTCTGGGTACAGACATTCCCCTAAGCAATTGCACTGATTTTGATCATATTCACTCTATACCAGTAAATTTATCTCGAAATAATGCACGATATATAATAAGTTTTAGCAAAAATATATCAACTGCTCTAAATTTTAAATAAAAACACACAATGACGATTCACTTTAAGGATTATCAGAGTATTTTCTTCGTAATGTTTTGGTTGCAGAAAATGAATCAATTGAAAAAATAAATGAGACTGTGAAGCTAGAAAAAGCTTCATTTATATATATTTTAATATATCGTCGTTGTTCCTACAATAACTCATATGTGCAAAAAATAAAATTTGTCAGTAGGAAGAAAAAACACATTTATTCATTCTATGCTGGTAGTAGCTTTATTTTCTAAGAAAAGAGTGTTCGTAGTTTTCGTTTCAAATTCAACATTAGTTTTTACCCATTTGGCCAGATAGAAGTAATGTAGAACACTTTATTGTTAAAGGTTTATCGGACCCTAGTCGTAATTTTTTTTACACATAAAAAGGCCAATTTTCATAAATATAAATTAGTATTATAAATTATTACAATGAAAGAACTAAGAAAGAAACTAGTGAAGTGCTTTATGAGGAGTTAGCATTTTATGGGTCAGAAACATGGATATTACAACGAAGTGAAGAAAAACTACTATAATCATTTGAAATGTGGTTATGGAGAAGTATGGAACATGTAAAATGGACAGACAAAATAAAAAATGTAGCTGTGCCAGAAAGAGTGGATGAGGAAGGAATGATGCTGAAAGTGATCAGGAAGAGAAAAAGTAATTGGCTGAATCACTGACTGAGAAGAAGCTGCCTACTGAAGGATGCACTGGAAGGAATGGTGTACGGGAGAAAAGGTCGGGGCAGAAGAAGATATCAGATGATAGACAACATTAACATGGGCCGTATGCGGAGACTAAGAGGAAGACGGAAAATAGCAACGATTGAAGAATTCTGGGTTTGCATTGAAAGATCTAGTTAATCACCTCAAGACTCGAAGCATAAGTCCCGCTTCCTACCTCTATATGAAACCAGGTTACTCCGATTTTCATCAGTAGCAAAATAGTAATAGCAATGACTACAATAGACGAAACTTTTAATTATACAAAAGTTGTTGTTTTCTAATGCCAGGCGTTTGACAATAAAGTCATTTGACCTCTTGCACTCCAATATTTTTCAAAGATATTATCATGACCAGCCACTGAAGCACAGATTTTGAGGTGTTCTGAATCCATTTCTTGGTTTGAGTTGCACAATGGACAGTTAGGGGACTGATATATTCCAATTCTATGCAGGTGTTTGGCCAAACAATCATGGCCTGTTGCCAATCTAAATGCAGGTACAGACGATTTTCGTGGTAAATCGGGAATTAACTGTGGATTTTGATGCAGAGAGTTCCATTTTTTCCCATGGGATTGTGTTATCAAATTTTGTTTGTTGAAGTCTAAGTATGTAGATTTAATAAATCTTTTCACAGAGTACTATGTAGATTTAGTAACAGGTCTGTAAGTAGCAGTGCTGCCCTTCTTTGCTAAAGCATCCGCATTCTCGTTTCCCAGGATTCCACAGTGGGATGGTATCCATTGGAATACAATTCTTTTATTGAGTGGTATTAATTGAGAGAGCATTTTAGTTATTTCTGCTGTTTGAGATGAAAGTGTGTGTTTAGAGACTATTGATAGAATAGCTGCTTTGGAGTCTGACAATATAACTGCATTTTTAAATTTACTGATATGGCATAGAAGATTCCTGAGACTTTCACTTATTGCAATGATTTCTCCATCAAAACTTGTTGTTCCATACCCAAGAGATCTATAAAGTGAGAAGAGACAGCACGTAACACCTGCACCGGCACCTTGTTCTCTGGAGATCAAGGATCCGTCAGTGTATAAATGAAGCCAGTTTTGTGGAGGGTATCTAATATTAATTGTCTCTAAAGACAATTGTTTTAGTATTTCAGTGTTTACTTCTGATTTCAGTATTTCTTCTGTTAAATTTAGATTATATTCCATATTTAATAGAGTTAAAGGCTTTGGTTTAATTTGTAGGTTTTCTTTTAAATTCGGGATATTATACAAAAGTAGTATATCAGCTTCAACATAGCAATTCATGAAGTAAAGTCTAATGCTTTTCTTTTTTGGAGCTATAAAAATAAGAGAAGTTTTGTACAGTATGTATAAGTTAATAACCGAAGTTTATCTTATATCGGTGATACTTGTATGTTGTACAATATATGAGTCATAGTAAGGGCAACTATATCGAGCCCAGTTTTTTTCCTCTTACCAATGCCAGCTGTATGTTGTGTGGCGTTCACCCTTCTCTCTCATATAAAATAAGGTTAAAAAACGTACGACGCTTATGAGCGTTCGGAGTGTAAGTAATAAGGGAGAAATTCAAAGCCCCCACTCCACTAAAACCGCTGTACTAGTTCCCTCCGACTCCAGTCCAAGGCCACACGCTTTAGTGTTTGGCGTTGTTTTGATAAATGGTGTAATAATTAACGTAAAATTCAGTCTTGGAAGGAAGATTTATGATTCACCTGTAGCTTTAGCACCTGCGAAATTGAAATACACTAAGGATCCGCTACCGTAAATTCCGTTGCCATGGAGCATATAGACTACTTAAGCTGCTTCTACACGGTTCAATTTTCCATGCGCGTACGCATGCAATCTGGAATAAATATTGAAAGAATCAAGTTTAAAACTCGCTTTCAATTAAGATGCATGAAGATTTTGTGTCTACATTGTGCATCTGTTTGAACGTCACCTTCTCTGGGCATATAGGCCTATATTAATTAATATTAAATATTAATCTTGTATGCATTGCTGTGGAGTAACGGTTAGCATATCTGACCGTGAAACGAGCGGGCCCGGGTTCAAATCATGGTTGGGATTTTTCCGAGATTTTCCCTCAACCAGTTGTAGCAGAATTGCTGGATAACTTTCGACGTTGGATCTGGGACTCATTTCGCTATAATTCATATATTCAAATGTCATTGTTATCATTACCATAACCTGGATTAAGTTCGCTGTGCAGCGTGTTGAATTGGTACTAGAGCGTGTTATTAACTGAATTACCTAGGAATAACTTTTGTCTTATATTCAGTGTTTCACTATTTCAGACAATCTTTGTACTTGTTTCTTTTCATCTGATTATTTAATACTTTTAACGCTGCATATCTCGTTTAGTGTTTGTTTCAGATTTATGTTTCAGTTACATTAAAGATTGGATGGGGTTAAAATATCCAATACCTTTATGTGTTTACCTTTAGTGGAATTAATTATTTATAGTCGCCTGACTGCATGGTCTTATAGCTGGTACTTAATGATAGACCTATTTAATACAATAATTAAACTACTGTACTTTGCAGGAACATTTCAACACTTACTTACAAATGGCTTCTGTTGAGACTTGAAAGCAATGCTTTACTTTTCGCTGATGATCTAGTTCTCATAGCATCAACTGAAGATGATTTACAATATTCAGTACAAAATTTAAATATGGTCAGTGAAAAATATAACATGGAAATTAATATTGAAACAACGAAAATTATGTCATTTTGTGGAAAATTCCCTGTACCAAGTAAATTCTGCTTGAATAATAAAATAATAGAAAGAGTAAATACTTTCACTTACTTTGGCTATACACTATCATCTTATGATGAAGTAGATATTGCTGAAAAAATATGTAAATATAATAAAACAATGGGGATCATTAATAAAATCATGAAACCTTCACTAGTACAAAGACACACAAGAATAGGCTTGTATAAAACCTTAGCACAGCCAGTATTAAGCTATGGTAGTGAAGCGTGGAATGTGAAGAATAAAGATGTCAGTAGAATAACAGCAAGTGAGATGAGGTTCATGAGAACAACAGCTGGATATACTCGCTGGGATCATATAAAAAAATGAGGACACAATGCAAGAACTTCAAATAGAACCCATTATGCAGTACATCAGCAAATATCAACTTCAACGGAAGGGTCATCTCGAAAGAATGGATCGATGCAGAATTCCAAAGCGCTCTTTCATTACCATCCGCATGGCAAAAGATCTCTAGGTCGTCCGAAGAAGAGATGGACTGAAAATTCTAGTTTGAGACCGTAACAGGCCACTCGGTCTAATATTTGTTAGGAAGACGATGACGACTTACAAATGGCTTTTAAGGAACCCGGAGGTTCATTGCCGCCCTCACATAAGCCCGCCATTAATCCCTATCCTGTGCAAGATTAATCCAGTCTCTATCATCATATTCCACCTTCCTCAAATCCATTTTAATATTATCCTCCCATCTACATCTCGGCCACCCCAAAGGTCTTTTTCCTTCCGGCTTCCCAACTAACACTTTATTTGCACTTCTGAATTCGCCAATACGTGCCATATGCCCTTCCCAGCTGAAACGTCTGGATTTATTGTTCCTAATTATGTCAGGTGAAGAATACAAAGCGTGCAGTGCCTATGTTGTATAACTTTCTCCATTCTCCTGTAACTTCATCCTTCTTAGCCCCAAATATTTTCCTAAGAACCATTTTCTCAAATACCCTTAATTTCTCTTCCTCTCTCAAAGTGAGATTCCAAGTTTTACAACCATACAGAGCAACCAGTAATATAACGGTTTTTTATAAGTCCTAACTTACAGTTTTTTTGACAGCAGACTAGATGACATAAGGTTCTCAACCGAATAATAACAGGCAATTTCCATAGTTATTTTGCGTTTAATTTCCTCCCGAGTGTCTTTTATATTTGTTACTGTTGCTCCAATATATATATATGAATTTGGAACATTTTAACACAGATTACAATAATTTATTGAACAAGTCTATGACTTTAAAAAATGTTATTAATTTCGCACAAGTACTAGCGCCTCCCGCTGTATTTGGCAATTCTGAGATGTTCATCAGTTCCGCCATTGTAGTAAAGAGTGTACTCACTGATGACGTATTTGACTATAAACCTAGTATTGTATGGAGTACACTCCGGGGAATGCTAATAGAGTTGAAGATACTGGTGGCGGATAAGTAAGTTTTTAACGGCCTTTTCATAAACACTATTGAATATTAGCATATTTCTTTGTAAAGTCTGAAATAGTAAATTCACCGGCTAGTTTGTGGTGCGAATGTTCTACGTTAAAGCCAACTCTTGTTATTTAGGATAATATTGGCATGCACTGTACACGGCAAAAAGGATGAATAGAGTTGCCGGAGCATTCAGCGTCATATGCCATCGTTGTATGAAGTTTAGAAGGCAGACCGGACCTAGCCGTAAACACAGAAACAAAGCGAATACAGTGTTATTCTAAGTGTATACAAATGTATAGTATACGTTCACATACAGGAAGAAAAGGCACAATGTTTATTTTCATAAACTTTGAGATCAGCCTGAAACTTGTCACGTACGAGTATTGCAAATGTCACGGCATGGATATCCAAATGATATGTTAAACCTGGTGTTGAAAATCTTTCTTTAGTATTCATAAGACATATTTTCATACATTTTATTAATGTTAAGATTATTGGGAAGATATATTCGATCACTTTTTGACTGACAATAATGACTTTTCCTTCCCTTGAATGATTTAATGTGGTTGAGCACACTTTCGAAGACATCATCAGGATTTTTGTTGTGATGATTATGATGTTTTCCTCATTGATCTTTAGGTGGCATACCTGTAGATTTGAGAGAGTTCTGTAGTACCTGAACGAGCTTGTAAAAGATCCCATGCAAGGAAATGAATGCTTTCAAACACACTGGTATTTCTTCCATGTCAGATTTTAACAGCCTTACCTTATAAGAATACTTTCTATAATGTAATTTAGCTTCTGCGAAGGAATATTTCAGAAGGTTCCTCATAAGAGGAAGTAAGTCTAAAATTTCAACCGTCAATGATCTTTTGTTTTTATATGTGAATTTATTTTTTATGACAGTACCTAGTGCCTCTCTACTACATTATGCATTAATTGTATCAAAGCACCTAGAGCATATTAATATTTTTTCACTTAAGAATGTATGCTCATTAAAGGCTTGCTTTAATAACTATTAGGCTATATTATAACAATTTATTTGGTTTTCTTCTTTAACCTGATCATTCATTCTCTTCTCTTGCATATTATTAAATTACTCTAATTGTTATTAAGTTAATTAATATCGTAATTTATGCATTAAATAACATAGACCCTGTGAGTTCATCATAGCAAAGTAGGCCTACTAGTGCATTGCAAACTCTTTTCTACGGGTTACTACACTCTATACCAGATATCTTTGGAGCAGATATAAACAACGAAACGAAATGCAAGAGAGCGCGGTTCACACGATACTGAATGTCTGTGTATGAATTAAGTGACCGACTACGTTCATATAACGATAACCGAAAATTAAAGTAATGTGTCTTTAAACCTATCTTCTTGCATCAATCACTAGTTGCACTGCTGTCGTCTGCTCATACACCGCACAGATGCTAGACGCAATAGACGCGTCTCTGAATACCGTCTCGTAACCAGGATATGCACGCGCTAGTGTCTACAACGCTCTCAGCTAAGTAATGACTCGCCAACCAATGGGAGCGCAGCGATAACATGAGATGCATCAATACCCTTGTTATGGTCTGCTCCAAAGACATCTGGAATAGAGTGTAGTAGAGTAGGAGGGACAACTCCTTGGTTGCCGCTGCTTCCTTCGCGCAAGAAAAGCACAAGGAACATCATGCGCTCGAATGCTTGTTCATCCTTCTTGCCGTGTAGTCCTCATATGAACATATCCTAAACTGACAGCTTTTCTGAAACGAAAGCATGAGTCGTAAAAACCGAAAAAATATAGTGTTTTCAATAGACAATAAATGTGGTGATTGCAATTGTTTGTATAAATTTCAGTTGTCGACAGAAGAATAAGTGTATCTTGGCATTTGTGAAGATAAGTAAATTACTGACCTCCCGTTGCCAATAGAAACCAAAGAAGTGACAGTAAAATAACTTCTTTCCTTAGAATCAATGTAATAACAATGTACTTACTAGAGCAGGAGTGGGAAAACAAAATAAAGCTACTAAGAGATAGGCCTGCATCATTAACACAGTTAACTAAACAGAGAACTGAGTTGTTATGAAAGATGCAAAAGTATAAAGAAGAAAGTGTGTGTGTGATATTCATGGCCATGTTCCTATTTTAGTCTTTATTTCATATTTTCTGTCTCTATAATTTTTAAGATCGTGCATTATGTACAGACCCAGAAACAAAATTTCGGCCACATGAAATTTCCAGTGCTTACTGTGCATGCGCAGTATGTTATAACTAGGGGGCGGTTGTTGATGAAAAGTTATGCTCTTATTTTTCACATTAGGGCAATGCCTATTAGTATAGAAATCCTTTCTATGTTAATATCAATGTAAAAAAGTAATTTCTTATATTGAATTTTTTGACGTTTTTGAATTAATAGGCCATTTTTATATATTTTCCGGCATTTTTTTAATACTTTGAAGATCTTTTAGATCATTTGGAATGCATTTTACTTTCTTCTTTACTGATAGGTCTGTTAAATCATTTTGTAACAAATAAGTAATTACCTACTGAATAAGTGAATTACAGTGAAGTTTGAGTTTTATAGCTTGGAACAGACTCTAAAGTCCATCCCTCATTCCACTGAAGGCTTCACTTCACACAACGGAAGTAATATAAAATGCTTGACAGCAGCTTAGTTTAAGTGAGGACTTTGACCGCTACTGTTCTTTTGTCGGTAAGAGGGTGTCTTTAGAATTTATGTTTGGAAGGGGGAACTTTCACCATGTCCTGGACAGGACGTTGTGTCTTCAACATGGTTCGGAAGGGATGTCTACTCTAGTAGACTATTTTTAATACAAAGATTGCAAAAATGCACGCTGTACCCACAATTTGTTTTGTCATTCACACTCCCTCATCTGGAAAATCTGATAGCGAAAGTGAAGCGCGGAAGGAGATGGAAATGAAGGCACTGACATGGACCACCCCTGATTGAAACACATTGTAAACCGTAATTAAAATCTATAATTTTCCCTTAAAACCTTCATTTTGTTGCATGTTCTTTTCCTTTATCTTAGCCAAATATCAGGAAGTTGCCTTCTGTCTCTGAGATTTGCAGGGAAGTCATTGAAAAAGGTGACTAATTTTTAAGACGTTGTGGTACGAGTACAGTGAATAATATTTAAATGTCATTTTATTTTAATTTTATGTCATTTTTCCATTAGTTTAAGGGCATTTTAATGATCATTTTAAGTTGAATTTTAAGTCATCAACCTCCGCCCTCCTAGTTATAACTGGAACTGGGAAAATTCAGGTGGCCCAAATTTTGTTTCTGGGTCTGTACAGAATTCTCTGCTTTAAGTAATGAAGTAACTGAGAAAGTTTCGGGCATGGAATGGAATGGCGGTCGGGACAAGGTAACTGATTGAGGTTTTTTCTGGTGTTTTTCTTCAAACCTTCCAGTAAATGCTGGTAACTTTCGACGTCTGGTCCTCGGGCTCATTTTTCGGCATTATCTTCATCATCTACGAAAATTAATGGAAAATAATTATCTATTATCTATTTTCCTAGTACAGTCTTACAGTTGCCTATTGTTAAGACATTCGTTACTACTAATCTGGTAGCTATCAGATAGCCAATGATCATTCCGGTCAGGCACTTAATGAAGAAAGGTTATGTACATAGTGAAGTAAAATTGGATTAACTCTTAAGCGTATTAGAGATGAAAATAGTATTATTTTTTTCTGCTTTTAATAGGTTATTTTAAGATACTGTACCAACATCTTAGGTTATTTAGCGTCTGAATGAGATGAAGGTGATAATTCCGGTGAAATGAGTCCGGGGTTCAGCACCAAAATTTACCCAGCATTTGCTCAAACTGGGTTGACGAAAAACCCCAACCAGGTGAATTTCCCCGTCCGGGATTCGAACCCAGACCACTTGGTTTCGCGGCCAGACGCGCTAAGCGTTATTCCACAGGTGTGGACACTTTTTTCTGTTAAAAATCATTATCTGAAATGCACAATTGAAACACCACAGCTCATCAGATCTGACAACCCCTTTATAAGCCTTCTTCGCAACGTGTAGTCAGCTCGTCAGCTGTTTGGTTTGAAGTCTGTAACCTGCGGAATGTTGTTTAGAATTGCGTATTGTAACGTTGCTGACATCGGCATGTATCTCTCACATGGATAATCTTACAGACTTCCACTCTTTATGCATTCAGACTATAGGTCGACATTTTGAATAGTTCATCTAAATAAATGTAAACAGAATACATAATAATAATTTTTGAAAACAAACTTAAGTCCGAGAGCATAGTTAAGGCCGGTGACCGATGCGAGTGGCACGTAGAGGGGAAGGCAGTAGGGGATACACGTTTGGAGGCAGTGCGACAAGACAGTGAATGTGTGCGACAGAGAATACAGCCTACAGACCGAGTAAAAACATTGCCTCTATTGTTTAATTTACTTGTCAATGGACTCATTTCACTACAGGTTGATGTTTTCCGCACCGCCAGTATAACTCTCTCGAGAGGGAGCGTGACTGCCATCTACATGGTATCAGCGATTGTATCAAACTGGCCTATGCACCTCCTGCTTACGCTTCATAGACTCGCCCAATCCTCGCGCGCATCGTGTTTACACTGGCCGTGACTATGCTCTCGGGCTATACTACACTTCGTTCCACAATGTCTGCCAGATGACGTAAACATTGCCGGTAGAGAGAGATATATATATAGAAGAATAATTGCTGTTGAACAAATAGCAGAGGTCTCATTCCACGTTTATCTTGAAGTTGGGCGGTCTGTCAAGTACAACAGAAATTCTAATGCCATTTTAGTCCGAAATAAATACTATTCTACCAATAATTTTCTCCTAAATGTTAACACCGATTTTCTGGATAAGTAGGCCTACTAACCGTACGATTCTGATTTATACTTTCATTATTAAGAAAACTAATTAAGAAATTCTTTATCTCTGTGCAGTTTTTCAATATAATGGACGATTTTCTTTTCAAGTTAAATAAAAAGATTAACACGTATCGTCATTTCCTGTCATTAGGAAGTCTGGCAACCCTACTGGAGTGACTCACAGGCGGAAGTCTGCTGTTCAGAACGAGTGCGTTTGTGCTTTCGAACGATAGCCGATGACGCGTTGTTACCAAACTACACTGACTTTCAGCCTAATTTGCTAATTAACCATGCACTTTATCACAAAACGCATAATATGATTTAACATTATATATATATATATATATATATATATATATATATATATATATATTAAATTCTGGGTCTTTTAGATTTATCGTGTTTATCGTGTGAACAAAGTGTACATTTCTTCTGTACTCAACCCATGTTATTCACATTGCATGAAGCGTGGTTTGACTCTCCTCTAGTAGCTAAATATTGTTTCATTATCTAGAGTCGAGAGCCTTTAGAATGACAAAATGTCGGTGTGTTACCATCTTAATGCAGTATTTCACATCTGGAACACCCACTCGTTACAGAATACACACGGGAGCCGTGAGCTAACACACAACATAAACCTGTGAATTACCTTATCTTTGCACATGCACACAGCTATTGCTTTAATGCGCCGCATGAATTTGGCTGCATTACTCTCCACATTACGGATTCCAGTATATGTAATAATTTCTCATTCTAAACACAAGAATTTGGCAACATTTCAGGTACTAAGCAGCCGTCAGAATTTCCATAAGGTACCGTAACTCAGTTGCTGGGATCCATAAGATCGACATTACATTACGTACTAAAATGATCATCATTGACAAGCAATAATTTAAATTCCTACTTATCTGAGATGGAGAACTAGAATAAAATATGGGATGGAGTAGACTGAAATTATTCGGGATGTCAAGACCCTACATGGGCTGCAGCGCCTAGAAGTAAGTAGGCTTACCTAAGCAAGTATTGTTTTTAGTTTGTGTTAGGACTTTCCTTCTGCCACTTCAAATTTTGCTCGTTTTAAGTTGTTATATAACAGGCGAGAACAGCCGCCGTTTCAGGACGTTTCGTCCTTCATATTGTGTCCACTTTTTTGTGCTCGAAGATATTTAGTTTATATTTGTATTTTACTTCTGCTACTTCAAATTTTTCTAATTTCGAAATGTTATATAATAGGCGAGAATAGCCGCTATTTCTGGACGTTTCGACTAAGTTTTTATGTCAAATGACATTTAGTTTGTGTTTGTATTTTACTCCCGGCATTCGAATTTTGCCAGTTTTAAAATATTGCATAATGGGCCAGAATAGCCGCTGTTACAGGACGTTTCGTCCACTATGTTTCATCCACTTCTCTGTGTCCAATGACATTCAGTTTGTGTTTGTATTTTACTTCTGCCATCTCAAATTTTGCTCGTTTTAAAATGTTAGGTAATGGACGCAAATAGCCGCCGTTTTAGGACGTTTCGTCCACCATGTTTTTTTAGTAGGTTATTTCACGACGTCTCTGTCATCATATCCCACCTCGATTCACTTTCTCTGATAGACAAAATTTCGGTAACATTATGTTCAAAATCTCATGAGGTTTCAAAAATTGCGTCCGACAAACTCAGTCAGGTATTACAGAAAAATTCCGGTACCGTAAAACTACGCAACTATGGTCCACATTTATGACATTTTAACTTACAGTTTATCTAATAGAAATAGGATATTTTTAACAGCCTTTTGTTTGTGTGTCTAGGTAGTGCAGGTTGTTTTTTTAAGCCTATTAGTCATAAAAAGTGTAAGGTAAGAATTTGTTAATATATTATTTCTTAAACATTGGACCATTGTTGTATATGATGTTGACAACTTTGGTCCATGTGGAAAATTCCATACTAAATCAATACTGGACTACAGTTGAGAGACTCTAGTGGAAGAACATGACAGCCTCATATGTCTTAGTAAAAAAGACACAGTTTAATGCAAACAAATTGTAAATTTTCTTGAAAAAGAATGCAATTTAGAAACTTATGAAACACAGTAGAACATTAAAACAAAGACATTGCTCAAGATTAAAGAAACCATAGATAAGAAATCATAAATATTGTGAAACAATTAAATAAACGTTTTTACTAATATTTTCACTTCAATGGTTTTTCTATCTTCTAGTTCTGGCACACGATATAAAGCACACATTTTTAGGGATAGTGGATAATCTCTGCCCTTCAGGAGATGTTTTCCACTGATCTAGAATTTGACGCCATTAAAATTTTAGTGGCCTAAAATAGGCCACGTCTAAAGGTTGCAACAAATGGGTGCTATTTGGAGGGAGAGCCACAAATGCAATGTTATGTAATCACATTGTTTTTTATATCAGCTAGACATAGTTCCATTTGACGATCACTATACATCTTGTAAGCACGCCCACCCACCTTCCTTCTGGACACTTTATCACACGACATGATGAATTCCTGGGACAAAATAACATGGCTTTCAAGAATGGTCCAAAGAATTATTTGGACTATAGTTGAAATCAAAGTACGAAATTTTAAATTTTTTGCCATTAACTTCAAAATTTACATAAATGTAAACTTTACTATATCTAAAATACGTAACAGTAACATTACGTTTTGAAATATAATGGCATCAAAACTAAAGCTTACCTTGAAGTAATATATCTGAATAAAAGTTATCAGACGATGCAACAGGTACAATCTTGTTAGTATGAAATCAGCGAATACATAACCGCAACAAGGGTAGCGATCTTTTGGCAAACTATTGGAACAAACAGCATCATATAATAACTGATTAAAAAGCAAATGACATCCACTAGATGTCACCAGCAGCTGCGTTAGATGTATTTTGGTTTGAAGGTGCATTTGGACCATAGTTGCGCTCTAGGACCATAGTTGCGTAGTTTTACGGTAACAAAACACTGTGTCAAATTTCTAAAAGGTTTTCTGGTGAAGAAACAGATATTGAAGAGGAATTCACCGAAGAAGAACTCTGATACTATCCACATGCGCCTGTGATGCCATGCGACGTGGAAAGAACATTTTCACTTTACAAATCATTCTTCACTGACAGACGCAGAAGCTTCACGCAGGAAAATCTCAGGATGACCTTGCTTGCATACTGCAACAGCCTTCAATAAGGGAAGAGTTCTACGAAACAAATAATTTATCATCGTATTTCCGTGTTTGTTTATTTTGGTGCTTATTTCCACCAGTTTTCGTGCTTATTTGCTTGGTTATTGTACTGTTTGATTCTGCTTAGAAATCTGGTATATTATTTTAATGTACCGAAGTACATACGATATTTCCATGCAGATATTCTGCGTCATCATACGATGAAAGAGTAATGGAACGGAGAAAAATTCTCTCCGGCACCGGGATTTGAACCCGGGTTTTCAGCTCTACGTGCTGATGCTTTATCCACTAAGCCACACCGGATACCCATCCCGGTGTCGGACAGAATCGTCTCAGTTTAAGTTCCAATTCTTGAGTTCCCCCTAATGGCCGCCCTCTGCACTACGTCATAGATGCCTATGAACGTAGGACTGAAGACCACACACATGTGCTGAGGTGCACTCGTTATGAGTGACTAGTTGGCCGGGATCCGACGGAATAAGCGCCGTCTTAAATCACGAAATGATTTACGTCTTAAATCACGAAGTGATTTACGCATACCATATATATTATTTTAATGTACCGAAGTACATATGATATTTCCATGCAGATATTCTGCGTCATCGTACGATGAAAGAGTAATGGAACTCTTTCATCGTTAGAAATCTGGACTTTAATCATTATTCTTCAACCATGTCCATCATAATTACCATTATAGTTAGCGGCCACCGGCGTAGGTCGTGCGGTAGTGCGATTGGCTGCTGATTCAAAGCTGCGCTCGAGTGTGGGTTCGATTCCTACTTGGACTGATTACCTGGTTTGATTTTTCCTGTGTTTTTCCCAACCATAAGGCGTTTGTCAGGTAATCTGTGGTGAATCGTCTACCTCAACTCGCCAAATACCATATCGCTATCAATAATTCCATCGACGGGAAATAACCGAGTAGTCGATACTGCGTCGCTAAATAACCAAGTTAAAAGAAACTGTCGTTAGTTCCTTGAACCGAACCCAAGTTATCAGAATGGCAATCTCGCCCTCTAACACTGAACAACCAGAATGGAAAGTGTCTTGTTACAGCTCTGTATTTTGAAAAACATTCACGTAAATTTTATCTAAACTAACTAATGAAATTAATTACACAATATTGTAATATTTGTAATTCGAATAATTGGCTCAGTAACATGAATTCGTTGAGTTTTCTAAAATTTATACACCGATATGACAGTATTATTATACTATACGGAAATGTTTGTCTCGCAGCATTTTTCCTTAAAAACTCCCACATACTCACATGAGGCATAATGTAACACAATTTATATTTCGTTAAAATCGCTATACAAACCTTTGCTAGCTATCACCACCCACATTTGTATGGAAGCATTATATCCATGACTTTAATCCCAGAGATATAAACAGAACGGTAGATGCTGACGATCGATGGATCAGCAATGTATACACTCCTTGTATCCCCAGGCTAAATCCCTAAACATTGAATCAGTTCATGTGTCTCATGTTCCGAGAATGACGCCATTCTGAAGCGAACTGAAAGTGCACGTGTTAATCTGATATTCCGTGAGGCTTGAAACAGAATTCTGTACAAGCCAAGCTGAATACCTGAAACATAAGCTAAATGCTCGGCCATTATGCCCACAATGCAGACACAATAATAATAATAATAATAATAATAATAATAATAATAATAATAATAATAATAATAATAGTATTAATGATAATAATAATAAATAACTGTTATTATTATCATCATAATCATAGTCACTCTTAAGTATATATATATATATATATATATATATATATATATATATATATATATATAGTGGATTATTTTACGACGCTGTATCAACATCTCAGGTCATTTAGCGTCTGAATGAAGTGAAGGTGTTAATGCCGGTGAAATGAGTCCGGGGTCCAACACCGATAGTTACCCAGCATTTGCTCATAATGGACTGAGAGAAAATCCCGGAGAAAATCTCAACCAGGTAACTTGCCCCGACCGGGATTCGAACCCGGGCGATCTGGTTTCGCGGAGAGACGCGCTAGCCTTTACTCCACAGGTGTGGACCTCTTAAGTATAAACTAGCTATTTCATAATGTTAATAATGTAACCTCTAACCTCTAACCTCTATTGAAAATTCCAACCTAAGCAAGATGAAGTGGTGAGACTCACGAGACCTAGGGTCAGCATTGTAATACTGAACATCATATTGAAAGCAGACATGCATCTATGTTATGGCGTAGCTTTGACGATGGACACATCTTTTCGAAAATGTTACGTTATGTTTTATTTAACGACGCTCGCAACTGCCGAGGTTATACAGCGTCGCCGGTGTGCCGGAAATTTGTCCCGCAGTAATTCTTTTACATGCCAGTAAATCAATCTACTAACATGAGCCTGTCGCATTTAAGCACACTTAAATGCCATCGACCTGGTCTGGGATCGAACCTGCAACCTCAGGCACAGAAAGCCAGCGCTATACCAACTGCTCCAACCAGGTCGACCATCTGTTCGATTCCCTACTGCGCTTCATTCCCTGGTTGGGATTTTTCCAAAGTTTTACGCAATTATAAGGCGAATGTCATGTAATCTTATGCCGAATCCTAGGATTCATATTACAAAATGCCATCTCCATATAACTAGATCCAATGGAGTCGTTAAATAATCGACTAAAATGAAATGTTTGACATGTAGTAGTAGTAGTAGTAGTAGTAGTAGTAGTAGTAGTAGTAGTAGTAGTAGTAGTAGTAGTAGTGGTAGTAGTAGTGGTAGTGATAATATCAATAGTAGGTAGTATTAGTAGTGGTGTTGGTGGTGGTAATAGTAATAGTAGTGGTAACAAGAGTAATAGTACCTGGTATTAGTAGCAATATTGGTATTGATATTGGTCGTGATAGTAGAGTAGTGGTGATAGTAGTAGTAGTAGTAGTAGTAGTAGTAGTAGTAGTAGTAGTAGTAGTAGTAGTGATAATAGCTTATAGGCTACTTCGTTCCATAATGTCTCACAGGCGATATAAACATTGCCGGCAGAAAGAGGGAAAAGGATAATAATAATTGCTATTCAACCAATGGCAGAGGTCTCGTTCCACGTTTGTCTTGAAGTTGACTGATCTGAAGCGTTCTGTCTCCTCGATTTCACCGAGAATCCCAACTTGACTGGCCGTTCCGCGAGCCGAATGTGTCGGACACAATGAACATGAAAGCCACTGCTTTATACCAACGTTAAAATGTTTAAAGTCTTGTATTGAATGCAGCTTTTGAAATTAAATTTGGCTATAACTTTTGTATTTTTTAAGGAAAGGTTGAATATGTAAACTCACAATGTAACACAAATTTCAAATAACTGTTACTGATGAAAAATTTAGATTGTAGGTGTCACTGTTTATTTAAAGAGTATCGCAGTATCGAAATGAAATTCTAACTGAAGTTATCTGTAATATTTCACTTATGTTAGACAAAAAACTCAATTGCATTGCCAAACATTATCTGTAAAATCTTTCTAGGCACAGTTCTAGGCCCTATTCTATTTTTAATATATATTAATGACTTATTAAAAATTGACATACAACAATACAATGGTGTTCACTATTCTTATGCAGATGACACAGTTTTACTTTTTGGTGGAAAAACCTGGTATGACGCATATAATAATTCAAATAATGGACTTAAATTAATAAAAAAAATGGTTTGACATAAATTATCTTTCTATCAACGAAAATAAAACCATAATTATTCCATTCTCATTATCTGAAAAATGTAACAAACCTCCTACATCTATATTAAGTATTAAATTACATAATTCTGATTGTTGTCTTATACAGTGTCAATGTCCGATTATTAAAGAGTCCTCTGAAGTTAAGTATTTAGGCATAATTTTCGATAATCATTTAAAATGGAAGCAACACATTAATTACCTTTGTAATAAATTACGTAAAATAGTATATTATTTTGTTTTATTGAGGAATTACTTGTCAATAAATTTATTACGTAAAATATATTTAACTTTATTTCAATCGGTAATTATGTATGGAATTATAGGATGGGGTAGCTCATTTAAATCCAATTTTAATCCACTTTATTTATTACAAAAGAAAATAATTAAAATATGTCTTCATAAACCTATTGATTTTCCATCTCAGAATTTGTTTCTAGACTTTAATGTACTTAACGTAAGACACATTTATTATATTGTATTAATAAAATTCATACATAAAAATAGAAATAATTTTGAATTGTATTCTCGTAGTTATGAAACAAAAGGTATGAATTCTTTAAGATTGTTTGAACCAAAATGCAACACTGTTACAGTATTTAATCGTAGTAGTAATTTAGGCCCAAGAATATATAACAAATTTATATTTAAATGTCCTAATCTTGTCAATTCGAATAGTTCTAGCATTAAATTTAAAAAGTTATATATGGATTTTATAAAAATTGAAAAATTGTAAATTTAAATTTATATACTATAATTGCAAATTGTATTGTATAATTATCAGTGGCGTATACTGGTTAAAGGGTTTGGGCTACCGCTGATCCTATTATTACACAAAATATATCTAACAATTACTTTAATTTTAATTACTATGGTAAAACTAATAATACAAAATTATTACATTATGTTATATTATAAACTTTTTCTTTTGTAATTTCCTTGGGCTACCGCCGGTAGCCCGCAAAATACACCCCTGATAATTATTAATTATAATTGTATTGTATAAATATTAATTTCAATTCAGGAATCCGCCCCTGAGCACGAGTTCTACTCTTTCAGGGGCGAGCTAAAGTTTCTCTGTATATTTTATATTTTATGTTATAATTATTAGCAAAATAATAAATAAATAAATAAATACAGGCTGCCGTCTTTTTCACAGTCGCCGGAGACGGTCTACAGGCTCAAGAATTGTCCACACAACATAGGGTCGAAACTTGATAGTTTTTCAGAAAAAATATTTATTTTGTTATTTCATTTGCATTATACTGCTTATATCGTTAGTAAAATTACGAAAACAATTACATCAGTAGGTATATCTGGGAAAGATTTAATATTAGTTCCAATATATATTTGTGTCTTCTATTACGTTTTCGTGAAATTAAATAAAAATGTATGCTTAAATTTGTTAATATTCTGGCGTGGCAACGTTCAGCAGGCAGTATTCTGCACAGACATACTTAAGTACGAGTCAGCTGAGTTCAAGCTCCCTGTCCATAGCTCTACTGCCGAGCGGTTGGCAGTTCAGTACAGGGTATTCCATAAACAACTTACAATGTCATTCACAGTTCAGGAATATCGTATGTTATTAATTTGTGGAGAAAGTCGTCGTAATTCAAGTGGGGCAAAAAGGATGTACCGTCAACGTTTTCCTGAAAGAAGGTTATCTAATCGGCGAACTTTTGTAGCAGTTTATCAACGATTATTAGAAACTAAAAGTCTCTTACTCCGTTTCAACAATCACACAACCATAAATTTGTTTAAAAATGATACTGCTTTACGGAAGCGGGAAAAATTAAAATGTTGCATTACAAAAAATTCGTGTGATTTCGTGCAGGAAGCCACTATTGTTTATCCTTTAGACGTACAATTAAAAAATGGAGCAATATTGTTAAATAAAGTGTAAATTTACCATAATGTTATATTAATGTGAGTGAGAGTTTCTATTTGCTGCTCGTTTTATGTCAACAACAGTATTGTAATGGTCGCTCCTGCATTAGAACAGAGCATCTGTTTTGTATCGGTATGTCTCCACCCGCTTGAGCTGTACTGTGTAGGCCTACTTTTAAACCCCCTCCTCCCCGCTTGAGCTGTACTAGCCTATATACTTCTAAACTCCCTCCTCTCCATCCAGCAACGTTGCAAAATGTCTATTATTGTAAACTTTAATAATTAGTTAAATATTGCAATTAGAAAAAAATTCTAAGGACACTTTTTCTTCCTTATGACATGAATAATCCTCAATTAAAATAATGGCATTTATATACCCCTAACACCCTGTACATTTGTAAAATATAATTATAGCACAGATGAATGGCCAGGAATGTCAGGGATTTTGTAATGTACGTAATTTCCACAAATATAGCGTAATTTCATTCATACTGAATATTTTTGTGGTTTATAGTTAGTTTTTCACACACCATTTTTTTCAGTTCCGTAATTCTGATGCTTGTAATGATTTGTAGGAAAATATTTTATGTCTAATTTAACTACATTGCTTCAGTTAGTATATAAGCTGTAATGAAAAAGTAGCTGTAATCCAGGTAGTGCCTAAAGTCACATACAGTAGCTATGAGTAGCGTATTTTAAAAATGTATTTTTAGTCTTCTTATCATGCATTTAACTTTAGGTTTCAGTCTAATATATATGTGAAAACAAAACTAACGCATACAAATCCTGATAATGGGAATGCATCTGCGAATATGATTAGTTCTGTAAGCCTTTCTTATGTAATTATGTGTTAATTTTAATATCAGACACTTCAAAAGAAGACATATCCTCCATCGAACCTCCAATTCGAACTTACGACGAAGTAATTTGACTGGCAATAAGGCAACCAAAGCAGTGAACCCCCTAGCTTCATTATCTTTGCCAGGAAGCTAGACTAGAAGACGTTCCCCTGCATTCACGAGTTTGAAAGGCAACTTCTGCACGAGGACACTGCAGCGCAAGTCTAATTACGCCTTTTCTATCAGCGTTAATATCTCGGGTGCCTACAACTCTCAGCACTTTGTATGCACTGCACCGAACTCATCTTCATCTTCACGCTGAAATAAATCTTCATCCGTCCAGACTGGAGAGACGAATCTTAGTGCTAAAACTGCACTAAAGCAATCAGATCACACCATCGTATTTGAGAATTTGAAAATTTTGAATATAGTTATAAATTAACAGAGAAAAAATAAGAAAGAAGTCATGGAACTTATATCTTATTCTATACATTGGAACGAAATAAATGAAGCATATCTGAATGCATAAAAGAATTAAAACAAAGTGATACAAGTGAAATTAAAAAAAACGTGAGATAAGTCCATATTGTAAATCTTTAAAGTTACTTATGTTCAGAGAAAGAGTAATATAAGTGCAGTTCCAGTCAGTGCTACTTCGTGTTGGCATTACTCTTGTATTACAATGCATAAAGAGTTTTGATTGAGAGGCAAAGTAATACAAGTGTATTGTTTACATAGTGATGTTGCGTTTCTTCTGTTTATGACTAATTCATTTGATATAATGGAGATAGATAATATAGTACAGCCACAGTCTAGTATATACAGCCACGAAGCTTGAGTTGTGAAGTTGCTAGGAACAGTAGATTGTGCCGGTACTATTTTGCATTGTCTGTAATAAGGCGATATTAGCGTTCCTAGTGGTTAGCAACTATCTATGGATGTATATTTACTACGTATTGAGCTTCGTGACTGTATATACCAGACTGTGGTAGAGCTGACTTTTCGAACCATCTTCGTGGAAGGCCTGCACATATTGAATTTGACTAACTATACAGTGATCCAAGAAGGATAAATTTTGCTAAGTCGAGCAATTTGCAAGAGCTAAAGAAATTTATCCCATCCATACACTACTCCTTCTTTGATGACCTGAAGCATGAGGAGTGGCCTATAATAAGGACTGCAGGACGTGCACGTGGAAGAGGAAGTTCAAGGAATATTCTCGGTAGGAGACCTACAGATGCACTTCATGACAGAAACACAGATCCTGCAGCAGACAGAGACGCGACTTACTCATATGAGGCTAGTGAAGTAATTGGACAGCGACTAAGGCTGAATTTAATTTTAAATTAAAAATGTTCTGAACCCACTTCTTACGGTGATATAGACACATTTTGTGTCATAGTATGATAACAAGAAAGCTCAAATATTTCAATGTTGTAAGCAATGTTCTTTTTCTTCTTTTAAATAATATAAAAATATAGAAAATCTTTGCACTTATATTACTTCCCCACAAAAATATTTCCGTGGCAAAATAATGCAAGTGACTTCAGGATCCAATTTTACCTAAACTGTTTTAGAATAGATAATTTCTATTTAGAAGTTAAAACATATAGGTACCAGCATATAGAACTGTAACTTTACAGCAACATACCCCTGTAACAGATTTTTTAATTTCCTTTTCAACTTCAAAGTCATTTGCCTCAAAACTCACTAAACGTTACTTGCATCACTTTTTTCTGAGTGCCTCAAATATGGTAATATTTGAAACTACAAATACACACGAAATTGCAGCCATAATATCATGTATTCTTTGGAGGCATAGAATTAATATTTTGAGGTACACCTATAAGACATAACTCGTATTGTACATTTTTAATTTACTTCGTATTACGTAGTTTGCAAAAAAAACTGCTTAAATTTGTATACATGGTGGAAGTGAAATAGCCTTACAGATTTTCAGAGCGAATAGCTCATGCTTTATATAACAAAAAACTATAATGTCATATTGATGGGAAGTTAATAGTTTTTTCAGAAAAAACTTTATTTTCCTCAAATATTTAACAACCTCTTATTCGGTAACTAATGCGAGTAGGATCGTGGTTTTTGTCCATATCGATAGGAAATCTAATAAAGAATAATTTATCCCTCTGGCGTATTTCAATAGACGGTTTTCGTGTAAGTTTAACTTTAAAAACCTCTAATTGGAAGTCATTGCACGATGTAAGTTGGTTCAAACATAGCGCCAGAGAACAGGTCATCTAGCGAGACACACAGAGTTCGTTGACCTTTTACATCTGTATCACGAAAAGAATGTGTTAGTGGTGATGTTGCCGGACTGCTGAAATTTCAAACATAATTTTCTAATTAAACGTGCTTTTAATCACAGAACGTAATACAGGTTTTCTATTCCTTCAAATGTACTCTATCGTCCCTTTCAATCTGCAGGATCATTTCACGTCCACTCTGTATAGTGCACACATCTCAAAACAAATTACAGTATTGTATTATAAAGTAAATCCATTACCATCGGCCGAGTTTTGAACCCTCTGCGCTGTAATCCAATGGCTAGTATGGTAGCCGCAAGGTGCAAATAATTATATTCGAATAAAAAGAATAGGATAGACATGTCCTACTCACAGTTTTTAGATTTGATTACCAGATACTGGTAATGGGTGACCCATCTATCTGGCTAGTTGCTGATAATAATTGAAGGGGATGAGGTATGTGGGAAGGGATAGACAGGACAACTTAGATTGTCAAAATCTGACAGGTGGCCTGGATGGTATTCGTGAATCCAACGCTGACAGTTGGGCCATCCTGCCTCAATCTCTGATAGAGCTAGGTCCCATTCTCCAAGTCTCAGGCGTTCGAAACCCCAAACCCTTCTTGAACCCGACGCATCAGCCAGATCCCATCCACAGATGAGAAGCCTTTCCTATATCACCATCGGAAAACCGTATTACCCTAAAGACTTCACGCCAGCTGCAACCGAAATAATATTTAAGTTTAATAACAAGACAAACACTACATTTTCGTGTAGTATATATGTTAATTTAAAGTAATACGAGCACATAATTTATGTTCAGTCAAGTTTTGTTTGTTGTTGCAGTTTAAGACAATTTTATTTTACCATATCCTATTTTACTTTTGACATATGAGTACATTTCAGGATTTTGTTTTATATTTTCATTATATTTTAATACGACAAGAGTTGAAGAAGAAATATTTGTATTTTGAATCATTGATCATTTTAAATGTATATATTTTGTTGCAATAAACTTATAATTTTTGTTAACATTCAGGTTGAAGAACAGGTTATGTAGGCCTACTCGTTCACTTATAACAGTATACTGAGATCCTAGAAACCTTTGAAACAAATTCATTTAACTTATTTAGCTAAACTCTGTTACCAGATGAAAAACAAATTCTTTCTTCGGAAAAGCAGGATTTTCCTGAAAACATTACACGTGACATGTCGCTTATTTATAGTATTTTATGTAAGGTAAATTATTAGTCTTAGTATGGAATAAAATTCATAAAAAACTGTTAATAATCATTATTTAATTTAACTATTTAACTGTACAAATTATAAATAAGTTTAACCTTGTTTTAATTTCCTGTTAATTGGTACTTCTCTGATGGTTCGATTTGCTTGAACGAGGAATATTTTCATCCAGTAAAAACTTGTGGGAATTCAGAGATGTCTTGAATTGTATTTTAAAAACATAAATCCTCTAATGGTCTCCAGACATAGACGTTTCACGCTTTGGTTCACTGAGTAATAATAATAATAATAATAATAATAATAATAATAATAATAATAATAATAATAATAATAATAATAATAATAATAAAATAATAATAATAATAATAATAAAATAATAATAATAATAATAATAATAATAAATTTATTTATTTATCTATTTATTTAATTTTATTTATTTATTTATTTAATTGTATTTATTTATTCATTTATTTATTTATTTATCTATCTGTCTGCCTGCCTGTCTGTCTGTCTGTCTGTCTGTCTATCCTGGCAGAGTTAAGGCCATAGACCCTTCTCTTACGCTCTACCGGGTCACAAAGTAGCCCTATACAAGCAGTGAAAACTTAAAAAAAAGTTAAAGAACAGAATATTAACATATTACAAAAAAATAATAGTAACATAACAAAATGGACAACAAACAATTTGAAAATAATACCATAATAGAAAAAAGAAAGTAAAATACAGATCTAATGTTTGGGGTATAATAAAAGCAACTCAGTACAAATAGTTAGTAGGGAAAACGTAAGGAGGAATACAACAAGTGAAATGTAATAAAATAATAATAAAAAAGAAGAAAAATATACAAAAATTAAGTAAAATCCACAATAAAAGAGTATGATAATAAATTCATCTGGTGATCAAGAGAACAAAAAAAGGGGGGGAAAGGAAGAAAAAGAAATATACATGTTTTTTACAAAACTATCGCAGAGAAAAGGGCTTATAATTGAAAGGAAATGACTATAGAAAAAAGCAGGACAATTTATGACTATCTACAATATGTCTATCTGGCCGAAAACATGACATGTCAGGCAAAATCTGGACCTCTGATGACCCTAGGTGGACTCAGTGCTACTGTCTTGCTTGAGATTAGCACTTACGCCTACGGCTGTCATTACTCGTATTTTCCGTAGAAAATAAATTCATTTGATTCAGTAATTAATCCTCGCACAAGTACTTCTTCGTCGCATCACGTGTGTATCAATGCCAGTCATTATATAGAAATACTGTACTCCACCCGTAACTCGCTTCCAAGGACAATTCAAAGCAACACATTTCCACGACCCATTCTGACTTAATTATATAGGATGAAAAAATGTTTAATGAAGACCCCCTACGGTGGCTGACAAGCAAACGTTCTGATGGGGGCAGATAAAAAAAGTTAATTTTTTTTCTTCCACCATGTTAAGAATGTCAAAAGAAGTGCTTATACAAATTTTGGCCACTCGACCGCAATTACGAGGCCGTCCAGAAAGTGATTTTCCCTAGGACCGTTTATAGAAAAAAACACAATTGCATAGAAATATTTATTGAAACAGATACAGCAATTTTTGTGCTATTTGTCAACATATCCCTCACTGGAATTGAGACATTTGTCATACCATGGGATCAATTGTTGTGTCGTAGAGGTCTGCCGCCTCAGATCGGAACCAGCGTTTGACTGCGTCTGCACCTCTCTCTTTCGATCCCATGATATGAGAAATGTCTCAATTCCGATGGAAAATATGTTGAAAAATAGCTTAACAATTGCTGTGTCCGTTCCAATAAATTTGTGCGATGAATTTTTTTTTTTTTTCTGTTAGCGGCCCCTAGCGAACTTATTTTTTTACGGCCCTCGTAATTGCGATCAAGTGGCCAAAATTGGCACTTCTTTTGACATTATTAACATGGTGGAAGAAAAAAATATCACTTTTTTATCTGCCCCCAACAGAACGTTTGCTTGTGAGAGGTCAGACCTCCGGTCTGTCACGCAGACGACCCGAGTTCGAATCCCGGTCAGGTCTGAGATTTTTCATTGAAACATTCATAGTGACGCTGTGGCGGACAAGTTCGCAGTTGGGGCTTTCTCGGAGTTCTCCTGTTTTCTCCCCATAGGCCTACTAGAAATCTACATCATTCCGTCAATATTTATCCATTTCGTCGTCATTCCATAGCATTCCGCGATCGCCGGCTGGCGACGCACGGAAGGGGCCGGCCTAGGGAGGAGGAGGGATTGCCTGCTCGAAACTTCGTAACAGGACGCAGTACTGGGCCATAGTGCCTCCTCCCGTAAGTTCCATTCCGATCGGGATGATACCGAATGAGCTAGAATGAGAATTGAATGGAAAAGAAAGGTATGCCACAGAATGAGATATGACACTAGGTTAAATAATGAACCTTTAAACTACAAATATTTAATGAATACAATGTGATAACCAGGGACGACACTTCGTCCCAGCGTGGACGGATTTTAGGTTGGTTGTTGCTTGCCTATATTGACGTCACGGAGGCCATGGGTTCGAAGGTACTGAACTGTGATAGGAAAGGGCAAACTGTGTGTGCTGCGCCGAAGAACGAACATACTTTTGATTTGTTTAGGATTCGAACCTATGCTACTCTCCGCCGCTGCCTGCTTGTTTTGCATTGTAGTGGCTTACCTACAGTTCCTACAGCACTACTGAGCCGTTGTCACTTAATGGCAAGGTGGTTGTGATCGTGACTCTGTGTGCAGTAGTGTAAACATAATACAATGTAGTCTGACAAGAGCTCTAAACTGAATGCAATTGCAACTTCGTTTGGATGCGAATATTTCAGTGTGGAGAGTAACAACATACTCTGTAAAGTGTGCAACAAGGTATAAAGATAAATGTTCGTTAAGATTTGCAAAAGCACTATGAAACGAAAAAGTATAGTGAACTTTTGCCGTTATTTCTCTCATCTGCTCGGTTTACAAACTCTGAGTTTTATAATGATTTGTGCGAGGTGATGGTAAATGCAAATAGTCCAATACGCAAGCTCAGTAATCCACAATTTCAGCGGTTTATGGAAAAATACACGTCTAGAAAACTGCCTAGTATAACATCAATGCGTATGCACAACTTATTTATCCTCTGCATATACGAAAAATCTCTGAACCCATTTGAACAGCTATAAGTAGTAACAAAATATTTGTATCTATAGATGAGACATCGGATGCTGTGGAAAGATAAGTAGCTCACGTTGTTGTAGGAGTGATGATCTCCAATGAACAAGGAAAGAAATTTTTGTTGACATCGAAAATACTAGAAAAAGTAAACAGTGCAACTATTGTTAATCTTTTTGAGATGCACCTATGTATAACATCGCGCGATGTTGAGCGAACTATCTCGCAGTACAAGCACATTTTAAGTAAAAACAGAAGGAATTTCTCTTTTTCACACTTAAAAATGCACATTGTTATATATTGCAACGGACTACAGTTTGTATCAGAATAATGTACGTAACTCTATTGCAAATACTTTTGTGCGAGATCGTGCATATTTGCTTGCTTTCCGCACAAAACCAATACGCGATAAGTGTGAAATACCACATTCAGTATTCCCAACGTAACACACACACAACAATTTCCCTCTTCTTACCGCTTAAGTGCCATATTCATTTTACTGCTTTAGGCTTTTAACATATTATTTTTAGAGACGTTCAACATAGTAATAATTATAAATTGGAAACTTACCACTGCAATTTCACCTAAATTGCAATGTTAATTATTGTTTTTAAATATTTTCAAAAATTAAGTACTACTCCACTAAAGTTACTGCATTCGTCATGCAAGTAACATTAAGGAAGCCGTGAAAAAATCAACAAGATTCCAGATGCCGATGTTATTACTGCAATATGTTATATAAAATGATATTGTTAAAATATTAAAATGAAAAAAAAAAATCATTACATAACCTTACCGTTTGTTTTAAGTTCGCATTTATAGACTGGGGGAAAAAAAAGACAGACGTATATCACGACCTGCTGGAGTATAGTAAACACAGAAAACATTTTAAAGCAACAATGTTGAAGATATTTTTGTTTTCCAAAATTTCCGTCATTGAACAGAAACCAAGATGGAGATTTAATTGCAACTAATTAGAAATTCGTCTTTCAGGTATGTAATAAACGATCTTCGCACAAAATAATGTACGATACACGAGCGGTATGTTTTCTTTCATGTTCTCGGAAATTAAAAAAGCTCAACTACGTTTCGCTTTTCCAATCTTTTCCTCGAAAATGAAAAAATTTCAACATGCCGCTCTTGTAACGCATATTACTATAGTTTGTCCAAAACAACTTCCGACCTGACGAATGGAGCCTTTAGCATGTTACCATGACAACCATTCAAATCAACCAATCACGAGGGACGCGTAACCATGGTAACGGGACGGTATTGCCGTGTCTATGTTTACAAGCTGCACGTGAATACCACGGCCTAGCGGTGAATGCAGTGCCCGGAATGACTGAGTTGGCTGGTTAACGCGTGCTTTGTGTGAATTAAAAATATTATTTAGTTGTATTATTGTTTTAGCGTATTGATAATTATTGTGTTTAAATTATATTACACGTATTATCTTCGTTGTCATTGGTGGAGTGTGTGGCTAGTGTGCGTTTTCTAGTTTCTGCGAGAGTTTCTAAACAGGTGACTTGCGCAATGTCGGAAGGAAGGAAAAGCAGGCGGAGAACAAAGAATATTGTACAAGGTGCCTCGTTAAAGATTCAAGCCTCTTTTACCTTTGGCGCAAGTCGTAATTAGAACTGCTGCTTGTGTTAAAATTAATAAGAGCACTGTTATCGATATTGGAAAAGAAAAATGCCGTGGACATTTTAATCATAAATATTTTTTAGTTTACTATTTTTTTCAACGTCTTTC
Organism: Periplaneta americana; assembly: GCF_040183065.1. NCBI lineage: Eukaryota > Metazoa > Arthropoda > Insecta > Blattodea > Blattidae > Periplaneta > Periplaneta americana. Next base: position 78,020,695 of record NC_091120.1, read on the forward strand.
TAACAACATTACATAGAAGAATACCGACACTCATAGAAGTAAAGGATTCGTATTAAATTTAAACCTGTTTTTACAGTTTACAATCCTTTCGACGCTTTTCTAACGGTATTACATTGAAGAATACCACTATTACTACTACCACTACCACTACTATTACTACTACTACTACTACTACTAATAATAATAATAATAATAATGATAATAATAGTAATAATAATAACAATAATAATAATAATAGACTAATAAAAGTAATAATGTACACCAATTTTAATGCCTAGTGTTCAACAAATTGGTTAGAAATGTATACGTTCATGTCAGCCGTTCATTACTGCACTCTATCGGCAGCGCGCTCGCTTACACGAAAGATGGGCAACATGACAACACTGCTCCCCCTTCTCTGTAAACTATCAAGTCGGAAGTAGTTTTGGTCAAGGTATAGTGTGCAAATCATTGTTGTATATGATGTTGTAAATATGTGTAAGTAATTTTGTAAACATGTAACTAATCAAGGCATAATGCTACGCGCATACATACTATACGACAGTGGTAACCTGTAGGAACGTTGCATTTTTGTTCCGCCGATCTATACCAGCAAACAGTGCGTGCTGTCGCTGGACTGCTCCTATCAACTAGTAAACACAGGTACTCTATACACCAGTACCAGTGAACCTCGTGGCGAACTGGGACAAAGTGTCGTCCCTGGTGATAACTGATAATAAAGTAACAATGTAATTGAAATGAGAGGGTAGATTAATATAGGCCAGTGATGTCAACGAGAGCGCAGGCGTGCCTCACAGCCCGTATGCGCTGTACAGAGCACGTAGGGCACACGCGTACCAGTCACTGGTGAACACAAGGATTGTACATTATACATTGGGGATGGAGCGGAAGAAGTCGTACAGTAAGTTTCAGGCTGACTGGATTTTTTAATTCTTATGTAGTGAAAGAAGAGGTGATGCTCTTTGTTTGGTATGCGGAAAGCATTTAATTACAAAGAAAGTCAGTGTCAAACGCCACTATGATAAGTTTCATGCAGACAGATTTAAGGGTTATGAAGGAGTTGATCGCCTGAAGTTATTAGGCGATTTAAAGATTGGTGTAAGTATTCAAATTTTGTTCTTGACATTAAGTAGTAGTGTAGATGTAGTACTGGTGGAGCTTCTTTCTCATTGCACTGTATCTACTATATGTTTACAGAATGAAGAAGTACAAACAAGAGCGTGTGTTACTATGAGCGCAGATTTATTACATTTATGTTTTAGGCCTATTAATTTTTTTTTCGAAATATAGAATGTCCTACGATTTCTTTTGCATTTTGTCTAAGTTTAAAAAAGACAAGCAGGATTATATACTAATAATTACATATGAGATCATTATATAACAATATATTATATACTAATTACTATTATCTGAAACTATATAAGTTAAGGAGAGTCTGTATTTGTTACTTATTTCAGTATTTTATAATTAATTTCATTTATTAGAGAGATACCTGCTGCAAAATATGCTTTGATTTCTTGTTGGTCTTTTTGTTATGAATTAATTAATAATGTTCATAATACTAAGTACAAGATTATGTAACAATTACATAGCAATTAATTACATAGGCCTCATTTTCTAAAACTGCGTAAGTTAAAGAGATTAGGCCTAATGTTTGTTATTTGTTGTAGACTTATTTCATTTTTACAGATTCAGAATGTCTTATGATTTATTTTACTTTTATATTAATTTGAAACAGAACAGCAATGTTTGTGTACTATTGTATAGTTTCATAATCATGTAACAGTTAATTGTCGGTAGATATTAATTATTATCTGAAACTGTGTAAGTTAAGGATAGTCTATGTTTATTATTTATTGTACTATTTTATGATCCATTACATTTATAGTGGGGTTGCCTACCTGCTGCAAAGCATGCTTTGATTTCTTGTTTCTTGAGTATGACACACTATCTACTGTTTAACAGAAGCAGTTTAATTCGCCTGACAGTGGAAGGCCAATACAGCTCATTTTGCGCACCCCTTTTAGTTCACCACTGCTGCCTGCTAAATAGATTCATTGCAACGAGACAGCGCCCGATCGCCCGTAGAATCAAGTACGTACTCTTGACCTTGACATCGCTGATATAGGCCTCCCAGAGTCTAGTATATAGTCACGAAGCTCAATACGTAGGGAATATGCATCCCTAGATAGTTGATAACCACTAGGATCGCTACTATCGCCTCATCACGGACAATGCGAAATAATATCGACACAGTCTATTGTTCCTAGGACTCTCAACAACTCAAGCTTCGTGACTGTATATACAAGACTGTAGGCCTACTATGAAATATCACTGTCACGAATGCGAACATCTTGAAAATTAATGTCAACTGGTTTTTCATCGGAGAATAAGAATTAGACTTACCTGCATCTTGGATTGCAATCTAGTGAAATATTTATTCGGGTAACAGTTCGTAACTCTGTAATCTATTTATATAACTACAGCAGGACATAAATCATCTCTTAAATATACAAGAAAAATTATGCAAGATACCATTCAGTAAATAAATAAACCAGACCAACGCAAGATTTTTAATGGAAAGTCTCTTAAAAGGACTGTAAATCATAACGCAGACTCTGAAGGGAATACATTGCCAGGATAGCAATTCAAAGTAAATGCATCCGCAATTCTTAGATATGATTTACGGCAACATTATCTCCTGTACTTGGAAATACGCACGAAATAAACAACACAGACACCACAACGTAGTTCATATGAAGTTAGTACTAACATCGAATCTGTTTGTGTCGGGAAAAAAATTCTAAGAAATATAGTCAGTAGTCCGTGGAAATAATAATAATAACAAATGTTGGCTGAAAGTTGGTCTAAACTTAGATACGCTCGGACAGTCTTCTGATGGATAGCTTATAGTAGCTTCTCCAATAAAATCTTCAGTCTGCTCTCATCTCTGCACAATGCAGGTTGTGATCTTTTTCTTTCTCACGGTTTAACTCGAAAACGGTTCACGTCACAGCGTAGTAACGAATGTATAAAAACTGCGTGTGTAAAGTTAGCACTGCAATGTAAGGGAGATAAATTAGGTAATGTTGGCATTATCTTTCAGGGATGTTAATTGATACTCCATTAGTATCGTAACAGTGTTTGTGTTGTGAAGTGTATACGTTCTGGAATTGAGGATTTGTTAAAGTATTATTCTGTATTTTTAAATGTTTTAAGTGCATATTTTCCTTTCGCATTAACGAGAGATGTAAATTAAACATATTAACTAAAGAAGACTTACATATAAATGCGAAATAATATAATACTCTTCCAAAGGTCGTTATGTACGTACAGTATGTATTTTGTGAAGTCGTTATTGTAAGAAGACAGTGCGCTTAGAAACTACAGATGTGAAAATGTTTTTATTGTTGTATATTATGCTAAACGTTTATACCTGAAGATAATTAAATGATGCACAGTGCACTTATGTGGCTCGGAATGGAAAACTGTGGCATCATTATATAAATTGTAATTGCAAACGTAGATTTATCATTGTTCCAAACGGCTAGAAGATACGGGCGTGTTTTTTGTGTATTTAGTCTGTGAAAAAAAAAAACTGACTCTTGATGTATTTTTATTGTGTACAATATTGTGCTGTGCTACGAACATAGATGGCAAATTTTAATACTGCAGAGCAAATTTAACGCTGTTTTCATCAAAATAAAACACTGAATTCTAATTGCTTAGGTGACCAACATAAACATGCTGTGTTTGAATATGAATGTGTTCTGCGAAGTGCATTAAAATGGAGATTCTTCATAACATACTAGTTCTACTAAAATGTTCATAGCAGTGGATTACACGTGTACACGTGACAGTATTCTTCTGTGTTAACCTTACATTGAGAGGCAGCAATTTCTGGTAAGTAGGTATTTCATTTACATTCTCCCTTTTAAGCGTTCGTTAATAATGTTTCTAGTTAAAAAATTAAAACCAAGAATAATTATCATTATATCCAATATTCAAAATAGAATAATAGCCTGTGTTAAATTTTCAGGGTTTTTTTTTTCCATTATTATATTTGTCGAAGACATAGAGTTAAATATACGTAGTGTCGGTATATATTCAAACATCATCAGAACTTTCAACTTTTTAAAATATTCCTTGGCTTGCGTTTCTTCGACATTTCAGGCTCTTCTTCTGTCACGAGCTAACACTGCACTACACCTACTTTTATAGAATTCAAGAAATATTGCAATAGCCGTTCAAAAATATTATTCATAGCCTATAAACCGATTAAATAGACTAATATTTCTAGTTAAGTTGTATTGGGATTAATTAGCAAATTTAACTAGGATTGAGAAAGGATTGGGAACGTTTCCTAAGTGTTGTACCAAATTACCAAATGACCTGCGTAAAAGTTTCAATCATAGACGTAGATAGAATGATTTCCTTGGGGGGTCACAATAGAACGATAAAATAAGCTAATTCATAAATAACTATCATGATCATTAGGCCCCGGGAAAAGTATTGCTATCAGCTTAGTATGCAACATAGCATACCTGCTTTGAGAGGGATGGGGTAAGTAACGATAGACACCGTGACGCTGGCAGTAGTGCAGTTTGGTTCATGAGAAATGAAGTAATACATGAAAGTTTCATTATTTGTGCGTCCTTTTGACTAGTTTCCAGTGATTAGCTATGAAACTTACAAAGTGCAATTCTAATTTATTCTCATTAAGAGACCTAAATATTTCATTGTACTTGACATAGGCCTACTGGTAATAATATTATTTACGTATTGATGCGTTGCAATGAACTATGACATGCATGTGCAAGACATGTAACGTGTATCATAACGTGTTTCAAGAAACTTAGCAGATTTCTTCATATAGCTTGCAGCATCTGTAACATATAGTAACACATTTTAATTGCACACATGATGGCCATAGTAACTCCACAGCAGTATCAAAAAGTTCACATATGGTAGAATAATTAACCCTCTCTAACAATTCACTCATTAAGAGATATGGTCTACAGCAACATTCCGCACTAAGGGCAGCCACAACTACATTTGCAACGTGACGTCCAACGGAGACCATGCTTTCATCTATAGAAAGAAACCCATATCTTCTCATTTTGTAATTTACACTTCTCTTCACGCAGACATTCCTAATATGCATATTGCACATACTTCTTCCGCAGTGTTCCTTCTTTAGGAATTTGTCTTCCAGTGTACTTTTCTGAAAAGTTACGGAGTTTCGCGTTTTATAATTGGTTTAACGGAATATTTGAAGTAATGAACGCGTCACACATATCATCGAAATGTTCGTTCAAGTAGTTGTGAAGGAGATTCCTGCTGCACCTTGCTTAAATTCTGCTGTCTTTTACGTGCGCGTTTATGCTTATTGCTATTTATATACTTCTTAACGTTGCATGCCATGTCGGCTGCCAATTTCACAAAACAGTTCATTACCATGGATGGAAAACACATTTTCTCCATATTGACGAACATACTTCCTTAGTGCTTCTATCTTGCGTACTTTTGGTCTCGGCATTCTGAAGACCCTTGTCGATTGCTTTGGACTGCGTTATACTAAGCTACGCCGGCACTACTACTACCTGCACAGTGATGCATGCGACAGTCCTCGGTTCATAAACATTAGCTATACTACATCGCGCGTTTCCCTGTAAGCAATACTTTCTCCGGGGTCTAATGATCATACAAACGCTCATACAAGCGGGGAGGGGTCCCGAAGGCTTCCACCGCAGCCTGATACTTATTGTGCTTTCCACTCCTGTTCTGTGAATGATATTTGCAGCCGAACTACAGCGCTCTTATACCAATACAGCAGGCTATACAGTGAACTTAACCCGGTTATGGTAATGATGACAATGACATTTGAATTAGTAATGGCGAAATGAGTCCCAGGTCCAACGCCGAAAGTTACCCAGCAATCCTGCTTCAATTAGTAGCGGAAAAACCCAATCAGTTAACTTGTCCCAACCGAGGTTTGAGCCCGCTCGTTTTAGTCATGCCTGCTGAATGTTACTCTATAGCGGTGTACAGTACATAGCTATACACACAATGAAAAAATTAATATTCATTGTCCTCTGTTACTTATAGACTGCATTGCTTAGCTGAGTACAGAAAAAGTCAATTATATCAAATAAATACCATATTTTCGATTTCTGGTAACGGGATTCTAAGATTCATGCGCGAACTAGGGAACTGTGTCATCAATGATACTATAGCATGCTTCCTACTTAACCACTCCGCTATTTGTTATCACTAGAGTCCTGCGTTTGGTTACTTTCAGTACAAGTTAAGTGCACATGGATCTTACTAGCTTCACTCTGCGTGTCAGACCTGTAATGAGTCCGTCTCCAGCTCCGTTGCGTTGTTTACATCTGCTTATTCCTGTAGGAACTGAAAAATGAGAACAGTATTCACGTACAGATTCTAGATACTTTCTTCTATATAACACATTTTTAATCCAAAAATTAAAACCCAATGCTCATTATTTTTCTCCTTTTTATAGAGTTTGAATATTTAAATTTCATTTTTAGAAATAAATAGATAATTTTATCAGTTAAATGATCTTAAAAGTAAATAATATGATAATTTATTGGAAGGATTGAAATTTGAATATTCACAATTGAAATTAAGTTAATATTGAAATATATAAAATATATTTCTATCCTTATGTTTCGACATTCGTTCATTTAGAAATGTTGTAGGTTGTTTTGTCTCTATGTATTTCCGTGTGTGATGCGAGATTATAGAAATTAATTATGAATACCTACTTGTTTTAGTCTATACGTGAACGTTGTAAACTGTATATGTTGTTGTTGTTTAATCAACTGTCTGAAGACAGGTCTGAACCTCACAAGTGATACCAAGAAGGCACCATTTATGAGGAAACTAGGCAAGGGGATATGGGGTAGAGTGGCCAGTTCATTTCCCCCTCCAGTGCATAAATCTTCGACTAGCTACATATTACACTAGTCAGACTGTGTACGTAGGACTACACATTTGTAAATAAATTTTGACATTTCGATAATACAATAAATCACAGTAAAAAGAGAATTATTTACGCTGATTAATTGTTTCTGTAGGACCAAAAAATTAATCTTTACGTAGATTATTCCAGCGATAGTGCATATTACTGTGTAATCCCGGCCACCAAGTCACTCAACTGAGTGCGCTCCTTGTATAATGGCAGTTGACTTAATATAAAAAAAAACAAAGTATCCACATACATGTCGAACTTGGAATCAGGCCACAAAGGAGAAAAACACTGCAGGAGAGAGAATCGATCCGGTGCTGTGGATTGAACTTCGGCGTAGCTCAATGGTTACAGCGCTTGGTACGTAGAACCAAAGACCCGGGTTCGATCCCCGGTGCCAGAGCGAATTTTTCTCCTCTAATATTAATTGCTTCTTGTTTTGTTTCGGCATGTTGACTGCCTTACTTACTGAAACATATACAGGGTTGGTGCAGCAGGCTATACTCCATAATATATGTCACTGCTGCGGTTTGCTTGGAGGCTGTAGTCTAGGTAATCAAACCCAGGATTCTAGTTATCACTTGGGTGTGGTAATTAGTTGTAGGTTGAATATCATCGTTCACCGACGCTTAAAATATGATTCGTAGTATTAGCTGGTTCTTCATTATTAAGCCTATTAATACGGTTATACCATAAGTCTGATTAGTAAAATATGTTACTAGTCAGCGATGTATGCAGTGGAAGGGGAAAGGAACCGGTCACCCTACACCACCATACCACTATATCCTAGCTTAATTGCCTCATGAGTGATGACTTACTGGCGTCTGAAGAGGTTCCAACCTGTCATCGGACAATTGACTAAACAACAACACGTTTATTTCCACTTTGTTCTAGACTTTTAAATAAGGAACAGACATCTCGCGAACTCACTGTCACATGAAGTGAACTAAATGAACTCTCGCCAGAAAATTTTCCAGGCTTCTCCCAATTATTTCTTACCCATACTACAAAAAGATTCAATAATTGCCTTAAACTGTAAAGATGCTTGTACTTAAAGAGAGAGAGAGAATGTACTTGTATATAGAAATATAATGATTTTAAATGTATTTAACTCGCAATAGTTACGGAAACACACCCCAGCGGATGGTAAAACACAATGCAACACAATCCCCACAATCAGATGCTATGTGCCAAATATGCTAAATCCATGGTGCCATTAAAGTAAACTTTTACGACGTTAAATGCTAACCTTTTTCTTTCGTGATTCCCATCACCTTTCTCTTTGTTCTATGAACAATACTGTACTTAGACCTACAGTATGCAAGTTATAGCCTATCGCTTATGTCAGTAAAATCGACTCGTGTATCAAGTATACCGCGTAGGCCTATACTGTAGGTTTACGATTCATGGATTAGACACTCTGGATTCCATAATGTTTGACAGGCGATGTAAATATTGCCGGCAGAGAAAGGGAGAAAGATAATTGCTAAACAACCAATGGGAGAGGTCACATCCCAGGCTTATCTTGAAGTTGGGCGGTCTGAAGCGTTCTACCTCCGCCCAACTTCAAGCTAAACCTGGAATGTGACCTCTGCCATTGGCTTAATAGTAATTATCCTTCTCCCTCTTTCTGCCGGAAAATTTTACGTCGCCTGTCAGACATAATGGAACGAAATATAGTTACAGTGCAATCGAATGAACTTTGTTTACGTAACTGAATTGCATTATTTATACCGTTCGACTGTGTCCGCATAAGTCACAAACTTTAGGTGGCGAAATATCCTTCGAAAGAAATACCCCACTCATTTCAAAATTACGCGAATGGTTAGTTACGGCACACCATTCTACATCACTAGCAACTCTACAGCACCGTCATAGAGTTGAAAAATCTTCCGCAAGGATTCGTAGTAATACGAGTAACAGTGGAGGCAACATCTGAAATACGAAAAAAAGCGAATGAAAGCTTATTCCATATTCCAAATAGAAAATGACCTTTACAGTTGCTGGGATAGCAGTACGCCGAAATTTGTTACGAGATTAAGAAAGGTTTGATGAGAAGTTACTTAAGTGACGTGCGTGTCTGTTTTTCATATCTCCCTTCTATTTTATTTGTATTATTTTTGTGAAATTTGGTATAAAGTTAGATTAGTAGTAATAGTGGTAATCAATGATAACGGTAGTAATAATAATAATAACTGTTGTTTCACTGTTTTATTATTAGTAGGCATTATTTTCCTTTTGAAGATTCAAACTGTGCATAGTTACAGCACGAATGGCCGTATGAGTTCGTGCAAAGGATCTTGTGTACGTGAGTTTGTATAATTTATTATGCATCAATAAATGCACTTATCTATCTATCTATCTATCTATCTATCTATCTATCTATCTATCTATCTATCTATCTATCTATCTATCTATCTATCTATCTATCTATCTATCTATCTATCTATCTATCTATCTATCTATCTATCTATCTATCTATCTATCTATCTATCTATCTATCTATCTATCTATCTATCTATCTATCTATCTATCTATCTATCTATCTATCTATCTATCTATCTATCTATCTATCTATCTATCTATCTATCTATCTATCTACCTACCTACCTACCTACCTACCTACCTACCTACCTACCTACCTACCTACCTACCTACCTACCTACCTACCTACCTACCTACCTACCTACCTACCTACCTACCTACCTACCTACCTACCTACCTACCTACCTACCTACCTACCTACCTACCTACCTACCTACCTACCTACCTACCTACCTACCTACCTACCTACCTACCTACCTACCTACCTACCTACCTACCTACCTACCTACCTACCTACCTACCTATCTATCTATCTATCTATATCTCCATCTCCATCTCCATGTCCATGTCCATGTCCATGTCCATGTCCATATCTCTCTATCTCTCTATCTCTCTATAGCTCTCTATATCTATATCTCTCTATCTCTAGCTCTCTCTATCTCTCTATCTCTCTCTATCTCTATCTCTATCTCTCTCTATCTCTATCTCTCTCTATATCTATATCTCTATCTCTCTCTATATCTATATCTCTATCTCTCTCTATATCTATATCTCTATCTCTCTCTATATCTCTATCTCTCTATCTCTCTATATCTCTATCTCTCTATATCTCTATCTCTCTATATCTCTATATCTATATCTATCTCTATCTCTATCTCTATATCTCTCTCTATATCTCTATCTCTCTATCTATATATCTATATATATATCTATATATCTATATATATATCTATATATCTATATATATATCTATATATCTATATATCTATCTACTTAAGTGACAGAGCGAATCTTTGACTAATAGCCCAGGTAACCCCGAATTCTGTGACAAGGTTAGAGTGGGTTACATGAAGGGATACATAAGTGACAGAAGGTCGAGGATATCTGCGTGGTGCCATATGCAGTGCATGGGTTGGTAGCACTGAAAAACTGACGTCATAGCTCGGTAGTTCTTTGTTTGTAATGTTGTAGAAATCCGTCTGTTAGACGGTATTTTGGTATTATAAGAAAAGAGACGATTTGACGCGGGCGGGTTTATAGCTTTCTCAGTGTTCACATCGTGTTACTAAAAGTATTCTTTTATAGGTTATCTCAGTGTTTTCAAATGTGCTATGAAATCATAAACCCTACCTTGTCGTGTACCCAACTTCATTATTTACAAGTGCTCCTACCATTTCGATAAATTGTTATATTTTCTTTCAGTCAAGTTATTGCTGCTACTCATTTAAATGTTTTGCCTTTCTTTAAATTTATATATACAGGCTGATCCGTTTGGGTATGGGTAAAATAAAAGCACAGTAAAACATTTACTACTGAACTTTATTTGTTTAAACTTTGTGCATACAACACTGAAAGATGGGAGATTCCTGAGAGCTCAACATGAACCCATTGCGCAACCTGCACAACTCGTAACGGCGATGAAATTCAGCCCATGTCCGTTGTAACATAAGAGGGGTGATTTGTTGAAAAGCTTGAATAATTTTTACTCTCAGATCATCAATGTTCCTGGATTTCTGTGAATAGACAATGTCTGACAAAACCCTACACGAAGAAGTCAAGAGAGATTAGATCTGTGGAGTTTGGGGACCAAGCCCAGAGATAGCTGCTTCTCGTACTGGGTTTCGCCTGCAACCTCCTGCATGTTTTTTTTTTTTTTTTTTTTTTAAACACAGAACCTGTTTCTACAAATGTTCGATACCACAGCATTATGGAATCGTATTTAGGTACATAACGCACACCATACTCACGTCGAAATTCCCTTTGAACTATTTTACCCCTCTCTAATTTAGCATACCAAAAAACACATTGTGCCTGATGTTGATTTGTAGTAACCATTTTAATCATCTACGATTTTCATTTTTCCCTTCAGATTACGCATTGTTGATCCTAATATATGGAAACTCCCTCTTTTAATCACAATATGACCAGCAAGAAATTTTTCTTACTATCATAATGTGAATAAGCCATTCGCAGAATGTTACACTAGTATCCGCACTCAATACCTGTTGCACATCGTCATAGGTAGCCTATTGGTTACTGAGCTTGTCAGTGGATAAGAGAGTCACTGATTGAATCCCCACCGACGGTCAAGAATTTTTAAGGGTATAAAGTTGGGCCTGGGTAGCGTAGTCGGTATAGCGCTGGCGTTCTGTGGTCGAGGTTGCAGGTTTGATCCTGGCCCAGGTCGCTGGCATTTGAATGTGTTTTTAATGTGACAAGCTCATGTCAGTAGATTTACTGGCATGTAAAAGAACTCAAATAAAGCATAATTTAATTTTAATTCCATCATGGCTTCCTTATAAAGAGAGATAAAGCTGTAGGCTCTGTGTCGTATGTTTACAACACGCAAAAGAAACCTGTCTCTGATGTTATTCGTTTTATGACAATAAAACCTGTGTTAATTATAGATGTTTCATGATAGTTTAGCTGTATTTTTCCATCCGGCGTCGTTTGGTTAATCACTCAGAGGGGTAAGAACTTTCTCTCTTTCGCCGACGCGGCGCTTCGGTACATGCTGCAGTCATGGTGTACTGTGCTCACTAATGCTTTTTCTCATATCATAAGCCAGGTCCAGGCGCAACAACCAATGTTGTCAATTCGTGAGACGTATCCCATTTCATGGATTTGTTTTTTTAGAAAAATAAATTGAAACTGAGACATAGTTTTTTTTTTCAAATATCCATAGTATGGGACAATGAGATTTGTAGTTTTAGAAAATTACAATAGATATGACTTCTAAAATGTTATTTAATGTTCAAACTTATTTTTGGAGATGTTTAAAACCCCCGTATGAAGTTCTTGCAATTATTAATTGCACTATCTTTACTACCTTTATATACATGTCAGTCATGTGCTAATTAACATAGCCTACTGATAGAAAATTACATTTAAAGTAAAGGACTAGCATCTGACATCACACAATAAAAACAATCTCCGCTGTCTCTTGTAATTGACCGTGTTGATTCCACAAACTAGCATACGCTTTTTGAAAATATACACCGATTTCGACCATTGGACTTACGAGGTTTTAGAAGTAAGCCGACGGATATGCCTATCTTTTTCCATATATATGTTGAGCGTCAGATTTCCAGCCCATTATAATGCTACTGGCCCTTATTTCAAACTTTGCTTTTCTTCTACTGAAAACTTTCAATATATTCTAACGCAGAATATTTCATTAACAAATAATTGAGGCGTTTTCTGGAATAATAACGTACTTTACGTTGTTTTTACGTTATCAGCAAATCATATTAAATTCTTACGTGCCTCTCCACTACCCTGAAACGAGTGGGTCCGGATTCATATACTGGTTGAAACAAGTTACCTGGTTGGGGTTTTTCTGGGGTTTTCCCTCAACCAATTCAAGCAGAAATTTCTGGATAACTTTGGCGTTGGCGGACCTTTTTCGCCATCATTAATTCACATATCATCCATACCATAGCCCGGGTTAAGTGTACGGTAGGCCGTTCGGCTACAAGTACCATTCGCAGAACGGGAGTGGTAAGCACAATAAACCTCAGGCAGCAGAAGTCCCTCCTCCGCAAAATTATTTCTCTCCAACAAACAGCGTCGTCTAGAAACATTTGATTCTCGTTTTGAGGAATGCTGTTATACTACATGTAAAATTTTTGATGCTTTGAATCTCAAATTCAACCAGAGAATGCCTCAATTATGTATTAAACCCACGATTCTTGTATTAAACCCACGATTCTGTTTAACAAAGGATAGCTGCTAATTGGAAGCGCTGAATGCGAACACGTCTGTTTTTTATAGCAAGCAATGACAGCGAGGTAAGTCATTGCCTATCATAGTATAACCACAGTCTAGTATATACAGTACAGTCACGAAGCTTGAGTTGCGAGATTTCTGGGAACAATAGACTGTGCCGGTACTATTTCGCATTGTCTGTAATGAGGCGATATAGCGATCCTAGTGGTTAGCAACTGTCTATGGATGCATATTTACTACGTATTGAGCTTCGTGACTATATATGCTAGAATGTGGTATAACATTGCTGAGCATGCAGTGGGAAAGCTGTTTTTATATCGGTGAGGCGAAGCGCGACTCCTTGAACGGAAGACATGTTGACGAGTAGCGTGAAAGCTTCACACACAGTTACCTCTACAGTATATCCAGAAAGAAACGTAACCTAATCGACCGAAGTCGTATGGAAAATTACCCACTTTTATCCAAATCTTACTGCATTAAAGGATATGGAATATGCACAGACTTCAAACCTATCTAGATAGCTGACATTGTATTGAAAAAATGAGGCTAGAAGCAGCAATATTGAAAGTTGGCAAGAATGTGTGTTCGCACCACAGATTTATTTGGTATGCTATATATGCAGTAATCATATTGAGTGTGATGTATTCACAAAATGCCGATGCCATGAGACACTTTTGGGTATACAAACCATACATTTCATACATAACGAGATTCCTTACTTCTCTTCGGGAAGCGAGGCCGGCAGCCATCATTTTTAAAGAGGGCGCCAAAAAATTCTGTTATATCCTGAAAAATGTGCAATATTCATATTGAAAGTTTATCACAAAATGCCGATGTTATGTGCTGCTTTTGGGTGCATAAGCAGCTATTACGTGCCAGCTCGACAAATGGTGGAACAGTTAATTCACGACCTTAGTTCCTAAAGCTTTCGAGATAGCCAGTTACCGATCTAGGCAGGTTTGAAATCTATAGATATTATGTATGTATGTATTTTTTATTTTTGTAGGTTATTTTACGACGCTTTATCAACAGCTCAGGTTATTTAGCGTCTGAATGAGATGAAGGTGATAATGCCGGTGAAATGAATCCGGGGTCCAACACCGAAAGTTACCCACCATTTGCTCATATTGGGTTGAGGGAAAACCCCGGAAAAACCTCAACCAGATAACTTGCCCCGACCGGGAATCGAACCCGGGCCACCTGGTTTCGCGGCCAGACGCGCTAACCGTTACTCCACAGGTGTGGACTGTATGTATGTATATATGTATTTTTTATTAAAAGTGTTGACTATTGTGACTTCTGCACGGCTCAGTATATACGAATCTTGAAAATATAGATACTTTGTAGAGATTTTCGGAATTTCTACTTTAAATAGTTTCCGTCTCAATTTATTCGGCCTCGTGCATATAAGTCTACTGAAAGCGTAAAATTTGAATGTGACAACACTGCCGTTTTTGTGTTGAGGAACACAGCACATATTTTTTTAGTTGGTTATTTAACAACACTGTATCAGCTACTCGGTTATTTAGCGTCGATTAGATTGATGACAGCGAGATGGTATTTGGCCGAGGATTCACCAGAGGTTACCTGACATTCTCTCTACGGTTGAGGAAAACTTCGGAAAAACCTGACAAAGTAATCAGCCCAAGCGGGAAGCGAATCGACGCCCGAGCGCAACTCCGGATCGACAGGCTAGTACGCTCAGCCGATTGAGCTACGCCGGTAGCCTTAGCTGATATACTGCAGAAGGAAAACATAAAAGGTTATCATTATGTCAACTGATTTTGTTAGTAAACCTGGAGTTGAGATAACAAAGGTTTTATTGTTATGGAATGAACTACAGACGGCTTCAAGTATACTTTTGTGGCAATTTTCCTCTTTTGTCAAGATTTAGAGATGTTGCACAGTGGACTTCTATCAGTGACACTGGCTTGTTTCACTTACTACTCGTATTCCATCCATCCATCCATCCTTCAGTCCGTCCGTCCGTTCGTCCATCCATCCATCCATCCATCCATCCATCCATCCATCTACCCATCCGTCCATCCATCCATAAATCGAATATTTCTACAAAATAAGAAATTACTTTCAAATTTACAGACAATAAAGCATTAAAACAGTAGACCTTTATTCTAGTAAGCATTTCAAGATATTAACGTAACATAACTCGAGACTTTAGCACTGTGATGTCAACGAGAGCGCAAGCGTGCCTCATCGCCCGTATGCGCTGTTCAGAGCCAGTAGCCAGTAGCCAGTAGCCAGAGCCCAACATCAATATGGAAAAAGATAGACATATCCTTCGGCTTACTTCTAAAACCTCCTAAGTCCAATGATTGAAATCTGTTAAATTTAACCAAGTTCATGACCCATTTTCTCAGAAACCTTCATAAGTAGAAAGATTAAACTTTTACCATATATTATAGTAAGCATTATGATGATGATGATGATGATGATGATGATGATGATGATGATGATGATGATGTAGATGTATACACAAGTACGTTTACTTATTATAAAAACTATACAAATTACAAATTTTGTGTTATGAAAATGAATTTTGGAAAAAAAAAAGAAGGGAGAGAATTGATTTTTTTTTTTTTTTTAATTTTCAAACTATCCAATATAGAAACATTTCCCTGTATTAAAAGTAGGGGATAATTATTGAGAACATATGGTAAAAATTTGATCTTTGTGTCTTAGGTACAAACTGAGATAATGGCTTATATGTTAAACGAAATGTAATTTTTAGGAAACTTCAAAGTTTACAAGAAACGACAATTGATAGGTGATAAATAAAATACTTTCCAATTTTCAAAATAGTAAGTATCATATATAATTTAATCCTTGAATTCTGTAGAATACAATGAGACAAAAAAATAAAATTTGAAAATTCCGTCATTTTTGAGGTTCCGAACCCCCTTAAACTAATAGACTATCTAAAGTGTTGTGATAAATTTGTGAATCTAAATTTTGTAGCCTATTTATTTTATATACGCAGTTGTTTCAACGTGAAAGTATTTTACTTTGATGTATGTGCATACATATCTATTTCGATTTTGTGTCGAGATGTTTCTTTTTTTTGTCATTTTGGAAGCATATTGTTGCTATGGAACAGAGCTAGGCGACCCACCAAGTGGAGAAAGTAGGGGTGGATATATGAGTACAGCTCGCACGCATTCCATACAGCTGACTTGTGCTAAAAGTACCGTGCATTGGCAGAGGTAACGTCTCGTTCACAAATATTTCCTGCAACAGTTCATGGCTTCAATCCATT
The DNA here is from genome assembly GCF_040183065.1 of Periplaneta americana. NCBI lineage: Eukaryota > Metazoa > Arthropoda > Insecta > Blattodea > Blattidae > Periplaneta > Periplaneta americana. Next base: position 78,037,233 of record NC_091120.1, read on the forward strand.
TTTTTTTCACGAACTGAAAATAGCATTCAGCGAAAAGTCTGCAAGATGTCATTTTAATACACATAATGACGAGAATAACATGGACGGTTTTTAGTTCTATTTTCCTATAAAGTTGCTGTAGCGAAAATTCATTTTTCAGCCAGATGCATGAGCAATTTCACAGATGTAAAGTAGTTAACAGTAACTACTTTATGTCCTCCATGCTCGAAACTCTATCCACATTGATTTGGGATAACAACACTGCCTCCAATCCAAATTTCTTTTGCCTGTTGTAATCTTTCCTGCTGCTGCTCAAATGAAGATAAATAGAAATAGTGATGAGGAGGAAATCACTGACCTGTGATTTTTATCACGATGATCGAAAAATCACGATCACACCTGTGATTAAACAGATTTTTAAGCAGTGATCACAGTTCGAGAGCTAAACTGTTCACCAGCTGAGGCAGTTCATGTTCTTTTCTCATTGCGTGCGTTTCGCTGTAGTGCTTATGCTAGTAGTAACAAAACTGAGAACAGCTACGCTAGCAATCTGTGAGCGCCGGATTTTAACAATACTTTCAGTGTAGCCAACTCAATAGATTTCAGGCTGATCCTGGCAGATTTCAATTTCTTAAAGCAGAAAAATATAGTATTGTCAACCGACAGCCGAAAATATGGCAAGATTTTACATTGCTTAATTGATTCCATTATTTTAAGCAGTGAAGTTATTAATTGGCTACACTATTCAACTAGTAAAATTACACTAATAACATTTTATAAAATATGACAATGATTAAAAAATAACAATATTTCATTCATCTCAAGGATGTGTGAATTATGAGAAAAATTAATACTTTTCCGTTTTATACCTATATAATATTTCACTTCAGGAATACTGGACAAGATCAAATGGACACTCATTATATTGGGTACCTAATCGGACGACAGATGTTCAGTTTGTCTATAGCATTAGATTAAATGAATAAATAAATATATATAAATAAAAAATAAACTCTGACGTCCAATTTTTAATCTATTTTTAAAATGATGAAATGCATATATTTACAACTCAGTATTGTGCTTACACTTTACTTCTGTGAAGTACAAACACATTACCTCGACATTTTCTCGCCCTCTCCTACCATGTGCGAAATATCGACAGCATTGAAACATCGTAGTGAGACGCTCTGATGAGCGGGGAAGAATGGACTATTCCGTGTTTACCTCGAACAAGTTCGCAGTTCAATCACTGTTTATTACTGTTTCACTGTCTGAGATCACTGTGATCATAAATGAGCAATCACAGGTCGAACAGTGATCACAAAAGAGCAATTTATTTCATCACAAGAAAGAAAGAAAGAAAGAAACAAAGAAACAAAGAAACAAAGAAAGAAAGAAAGAAAAGTAAGTAAAGGGATGGATGATTGTGCGTGAAAATTTGAAGAAAAATGGGTGGGGAAAGAGAGAAGAAAATGAAGAAACTAAAGAATGAAAAAAAAAAGAAAGACAGACATAAAGAAATAAAGAAATAAATAAAGAAAGAAAGAAAGGAAAAGAAAACGAAGGGAGAAATAAAATTAAGAAATACAAAAGAAAAGAAGAAAGAATTAAATGTTTAAACAAGAAGTGGAATAAAAAGAAGTAGAGGGAAAGTAACAGAAAACTGGAAGGAGAAAAAAATTATGAAGGAATCAGATATACAGTAGATAGGTGCGAATAAATAAAACAAGAAAATAGATAAACATTTGATAAAAAAGAAACACAGTTAAAATATTATACAGTTTTAACCACACCAAATTGCACATACAATAGCGCAAATTGGACTAGAAACAGTTAATATTATTGTCGTGAGTATTAGAACGATGCTATTATAGACACAACCAGTTTTTTATTGCTGGGAACAGCACTCTGCAAACAGGTCTTCAAGAACGGTGAAGAAGCAATAGCCGTACCATTTATAGTCTTGATGAAGGCTTCGCTTAGGGCACACAGTAGTGTGGGTAGTGAAATTTCATTTGGGATCGAAGCAGTTGAATAAAATACTGCTCCATTCCAATGCTAAGTACGCTGATGCAATACCTTTTTTTATTAATTTTTACAATTAAAATGCTGTTGCGGATGTTGTGGAACACCAGCGGCAATTTATAAAACGGTCTGTGTTTTTTTATATATATTAATGAATGCCGTTAAGTACATCAAGAGATTATTTGCAATATGGGATTTAATGAATTCGTTTGTTCATTTTTCATTATATATTATATTTCATAAATATTTTATTTTATAATACTTTACATTCGCTGGCTTGTTAATTGTTATGTATTAATAAATAAGTCACTCTATAGCAAACTTATATTATAAAACCTCTTTAATTCTGAAATATAGCTGATTGAAGCTCGGATTTTATCGGTGTATAAAACAACTGACTCTGTAACCGTTAAAAATAGGACACATAGACCGGTATTTGTAACTGTCCTTACCGCCTCCAAAATGATGTAGCCTACATTCGTGGTGATTCTCTCTATGTACAGTAGTGGTAAAAAAAAAAACCGGACCGACCCTCGTAACTGATTTCAGAGCCTTGTTCACTCCAGAGCACAATAGACTGGTAACTAAGACTTTCGTGGTTCGAATCCTGCCTGGGAAGGAAACCTTTTTTTTTTTTTTTCTGTTCCTTATTCAGATTTATTTCTAATACTTTTCGATTGCTGGCAAAATTCATGTTCTGGGAATAATAAGTTAATTAAGTAGTAAAATATCGCTACAATGGAAAAGTATTAGGAATAAATTTGAATAAGGAACAAAACAAAGTTTTCCTCCCAGGCAGGATTCGAACCACGAAAGTCTTAGTTTCCAGTCTGTCGTGCTCTGAGTGAACAAGGCTCTGAAATCAGCTACAAGGGTCGGTCCGGTTTTTTTTTTCCACTTCTGTACACTGACTTTCAAAGATATCTGACTCTACTAATGGATAGTGGTCGATAATTTGTTGGTGTAAGTGTGTAAGTGTGGACTGTTTAGTTATTACTTCCATGAATAGAGGCGAAGATAATAGTATTGTAGTCAATCGTAGATAAATATACCCGTGCTATAGAATTCAATTTTTCATCCCACTCTACTGATTGTAAAACAACACAGTTTGGCTGGAGACCGCTGATATTGACTATTAGAAGAATGATTTATGCAGGGGCGTATTCTGCGGACTACCGGGGCTACCGGCGGTAGCCCAAGGAAATTACAAAAGAAAAAGTTTATAATATTACATAATGTAATAATTTTGTATTATTAGTTTTACCACAGTAATTAAAATTAAAGTAATTGTTAGATTTATATGCGCTCTCTGCTCTCGAAAAGAAACAAGTTGTCAAGGCGGCATCACTGGAGAAACCGCTTGCTACGTGAGGTAGCCTGTAACCGTACCGCGCACGCTGTCCGGTCGCACAACTGCCCATCCCCCCGCTCTCTTCTGTTTCCAACGTGCAGTGTAAGGCCGGGTGAGTTGCCGCTCTCGTGATCGGTTTCTTCGCAGGCGCGAAGCAACAGTACGCTTAGCACGCTAGCTGATGAATGTAATTGTGTTCTTGCAGTGCAGTATTTTAAATTTGTGATTTGTTCGAGTGTCTAAGAGTTATATTAATTGTGAATTATTAAGTTTTTAATTTCCCAATTAAGTGATATTGTGAAAAATATGGCAGAACAAGTTTCTGGAGAGGTTTGTGTTGAAAATGACTGTGTAATAGAAGGTTTATTAAAAGTGCCTTTTAACCGCCGTACATACAACGAAGAAGTTGAAATTGTGAAAATGGAAAGACCAACTCCTGAGTTGAATTTGTAAATGGACGTAAAAGAAAAACAGCGTGAGTACACACGCCATTTCACTTCAACATCATATGGTAAGTGGAATTGGTTGTGTGGTAGTTCTAAACTGTCTAAACTATTTTACTGGCCATGTTTGTTATTTAGCCGCGAAACTAATGTGTGGTCAAAAGAGGGTTTTCTAATATCAACTCCCTTCGAACGGCAGTCCTAAAACACGACAAATCAAAAGCTCATATTTGTAGTAGCATGAACTTTGCAAACTTTGGGAAGACAAGAATTGATTTACCGCTAGATAAGCAAAAAGCTCTACATATCAACCAAAACAATGCTCCTGTGGAAAAAAAATCGGGAGATTTTACTGCATCTTATTAACGCAGTCTGCTTTCTAGGAAAACAAGAATTGGCTTTTCGGGATCATAATGAGAGTGTGGAATCAGACTATAGAGGAAATTATATTGAATATTTATGTTCCTTAAGTGAATTTTACCATTTACTGGCCAATCATCTTGAGAGTTCAACAGTATTTCGTGGTACTTCTCCCGCAATTCATAATGACTTAATATTTGCTATAAGTGGGGTTATGATAAAGAACATAAAATCTGAAATAGAAGAAGCACCTTTTGCGGCCATTGTTGTTGATGAAACAAGTTACTGCTCTAATCAGAGTCAATTGTCCACTGTTTTAAGATACGTCGATAGTACTGCCAATGTTCAAGAACGGTTTATAGGATTCACAAATGTCAGTTCGGGCAAAACTGCTGCTGCTTGGTTTCAGCATGTGGAAGGTGTTATAGCAGAATACAATTCGGCAATAAGTTAATTGCACAGACATACGATGGTGCTTCAGTTATGGCGGGAAATATTAATGGCTTAAAAACAAAAGTTCAAGGAAAGTATCCTCAAGCACTATTTGTCCATTGTTACAGCCATGTTCTCAATTTAGTTTTGCAACAAACTACTTCATCCATTCCAGAATGCCGCATTTTTTTTCAAAACACTGTCGGGTATAGCTGCATTTTTCTCATAATTTCCTAAAAGATCAGAAAAACTCAAGAATTTATGAAAAAGAAACTCCCAAAAGTAGCACCAACTAGATGCAATTTTACATCTCGGCTTGTAAATACAGTAAAGTAATACAGAGAACAACTGACTGCTTTGTTTGAAAATATCATTTGTAATGACTCTGAAGAAAACTGGGTTGATGATGTAATAGTGCAGGCTCAAGGATATTTGTATTTTTTCACACAGTTTCAGAATATATTTCTTCTTGAAGTCTATGCTAGAGTGTTCGCACATACAGATGTGCTCTACAATATTCTTCAGACAAAAAGTCTAGACATAGCATACTGCTTGCAAGAGGTATCAAAGTTAAAAAAATACTATATTCGAGTTCAGACGTAGTGGGTTTCCGTCCATATGGAGTGATATGGAAAATGAAAATTCTTCAGCCAATACAATGGGACCACCATTAAAGCGAAGAAAAGGAGATAATGAATTGAAATACAGGCAGCTGTACTACAGCATACTAGATCGTATGCACATGGAAATTACTGACAGATTTTCTGATTATGGAAAGCTTCAGTTCACATATCTTCTAGATTCTCAAAAATTTTCTGCTTATAGAGAAAACTTCCCGAATGAGGCACTAAACTAATTATTTCAGTCCTATAACAGTCACTTTGATCAAGTACGTTTGAAAAATGAATTAAGTGTAATATATTCAGCAGAGGTCTTTGATTTTTCGAACAAACCTATCCATGAAATATTATCTGCCATATATGAAAACCAACTGAACCAAGTTATTCCTGAAGTCCTTAAATTGGCAACATTAATTGTGACAATACCAGCTACGTCAGCATCAGTAGATAGAACATTTTCTGCGTTGAAGAGAATAAAATCCTACTGTAGATCAACTCATACAAAAGAACGTTTATCCGGCTTGGCACTGATGTCCATTGAAAAGTCATTTCTACAGAAACTTCGCAAGCGGCCCAACTGTAATTTCAATGATGAAGTCATCAAAGTATTTTCGTCCCAATCAAGACGTCTGAAATTCATACATAAATAGGTAAGGAATTTTATTATAGGGACTTTAAAATATATTTTGTGTAATAATAGGGTCAGTGATAGCCCAGACCCTTAAACCAGTACACGCCACTGGATTTATGCTTAATCCACATAATCTTTTTCCTTGACACTTTTAACGGCTCCCAATAATGGTTCCACCTATTGAGAACTAGCGGAACTCTTCGAAGCTTGTCAATTTTTCATATCTTTGGTTCTGACTTTTCCCGTGGTTGGAAAGTTCGCTTACATGATCATAAAATCGTAGGTCGGATACCTTTGAGCGTCAGCGTACACAAAGAGCATGTAAATACAGTGGAAGACTGCTAGATATCCAAATAAAATACTAGAATTTTAATATTAAATTATTTTGGAACAACAAGCTTATTTAAAATCGGGGAAGTTTTGGATTCAACTCTTTTATAATTTTCGAAGTCATATTGAGCATTACTAAATTAATCCGTGCCACTTTAACTATGATGATCGCAGTGGTAGTGAGGAAGACAATATTTCCCACCAATAATATCAAAAGATTTCAATTAACCTCAGAGGACGTGTAATCATCGAATTTTCCAGTAACTTGGAAAAGAAAAACGGATATCAAGATATCAAGGAAATTTATTATATATTCAAGGTAAAACATACTCATTCAGTGACTGAATTTTAGAAGAGATAAAATTAAAAAATTGTCACCTAGTGCCATTTACTGTGTAAGAAGCTCCTGGTGCTCAACTGAGAGCTTGACAATTCAGATGCCTGCACGGTTGTGCACGGTGTCAGATGAGTGCTGAAATGTTTAATTATTCCGTTTCGTGACTGAAGGAAGCAAATTGCAGCTTTCAGTGCGCTGGGGAGACACAAGTCCCCACTTGCTCAACTATTAATGCTTCTGAAACTGAGGAGAGCTTGTAGAGACCCTCTTTGTCTATCATTTTAACTGTTGGAAGGTAACTCTTTGTTGAGTTTTGACTCTACTATTGACACTTTCAACACTGTTTTATTCCTGCCCTCATTAACCTACTTTATAAATCCAGGTTATTTGTCATACCTTTGAGAGAAATTAGAGACCTTAAACCTTTCAGTTGCATTAGTCTTACTATCCGTTTATTTTAAGTGTAGTTTTTAATGACACTTTTAAACTACTGGAACTTTTTCAATTAGCTTCGGCTTCATCAAACTTAAAGTAGCGCTTTCATACAAATTACAAGTGGATTTAATGGAGAGTACACACCCGAAGCATTCCACCACGAAAATGCGCTCGAGTATATAATATTACCCAAGTAGCTATTCATGCTATAGCATTTGTTCAAAATTTAAGTAACTTCTCCATTTTAATGTGAAGGTCGAAGTACCTTTGCTTAATTGGAAATGAAGTACTCAAAGTTTATTCATTCCGCCTTTGGTTACATCCATCCTATTTTACATTCTTAATCTAACAAGTGAGGTCTCGAAAAGGAAAAGTAATATTTTGCGGAAATCCATAAAGGAAAAGTAATGTTTTGCAGAAATCCATAAAGGAAAAGTAACGTTTTGCAGAAATCCATAAAGGAAAAGTAATGTTTTGCAGAAATCCATATATAGTTTCAAATTAGACTTAAACACGTGTGGATTATTGGAGTAGACGGTCAAATATTTAACAACTACTCCTTAAAACGATGCCGATGTTAGGATAATTCAATAAGAAACTCGGGCAACTAAGTGGCTACGTTGTTACAGAACTGGACGGCACTATACCTAACATACTGAAGCTCATGTAGGCTGTACAGCGTTGCCAACCCATAGGCTTGACTGGATCGCACAATTGGTTCAAAATTATCGTATTTTTTATTGGAGGATCGTAACTACATATAAAATAGGCCTATTTCATCTAAACACCCTCCACAGTGTTTTATTTAAACAATTCTTATAAGGAAATAATTGTTAAAAATTAAATATCAGCCCATAAAATTATTTTTAAACACTTTGTTGTCTCCGTACCTTGTAAAGGATCCTCAGAAGGATCAACAACAGAACGAACAGAAGAGCCAGAAGGTACATCTAGCCCTTTTAGAGTTTGTTTCAGCAGAGAAAAACCAAGCTTTAAATTAAGGAATTGTTTACCATTTTTAGAGTAGGACCTACTAGGGCCACTGTCACCGTCTTCTGAGTCTATTGCCACTATTTTAAGTCAGAACCTATTACCACAGTCTAGTATATACAGTCACGAAGCTTGAGTTATTGAGGTTGCTAGGAACAATAGACTCTGCAGGTACTATTTCGCATTGTTTGTAATGAGGCGATAGTAGCGAACCTAGTGGTTAGCAACTATCTATGGATGCATATTTATTACATAGTGAGCTTCGTGTCTGTATATACTAGACTGTGCTATTACAATGACAGAACACGACTGGCACAAGCAAGTACCGGTACTATAACAGACTGTTCCTTGTTCCTTTGTATGTACAAAATAGGCCCATATATTGATTATGTTTATTTCCTTTTTGTGTTGTGGGGTTCTCAAAACATTACAACCAACTTTACAGTAATAACAACAGTAATTATGTTTAAGCTATTGAGAGGATTGGAGAGACCATGTCTCTAAGGTATTTTGAAATAAACAAAGGAATGTTTGTCAGCATCATTTTTTAATATCCACGAGTTTAGTAATAGACACTACGTTATTTCTTATCACTATAATAACGTTTACCAAAATCAAACTGTCATGTCACTTGGACCTGGCGACATAGAAGAGCAATGTACTTGTAACGCCGAAGTGTTACATCCAGAAACTACTTAAATGTATAAATGAAATATATCTGCAATACTTCAGAAATGTATATATAAAATTTCAAGTGTCGTAAATTATACTAAATGTTTAAAATTCTCTCTTTTTGACATGTTTTACCCTCTTTGCCGACAGGATCGTACATTTTGCGTATTATCCATGGGTTGAATAATACGATCGTACATAATACCAAATTATCGCACATGTACGATCCAGGTCGTACGGTTGGCAACACTGAGGCTGTAGAATGACAGGAACCAGTTGTGGGCCCTGTTCATCACTTGACTCCGCCATCCGCTACATTACTCGTTCCTCTTCAGCTTTCTATGAGTATATCCATAATACAATTCCCTGGTGATTGTCTTCCGTATCTGAATCTCTAGTCATCGAGATCTCCAGGAGTGGGCGCACGTAATTCGAGAGATATTTCATAGGATGCATTAATCTCGTATATAATTTGAGAGAACAATCCTACAAGGATAGGCAAATTCTTGTTTTGGGGAACAGGCATAAAATATTTCGAGACTACTTTGCAACATACTACACGGAGCAACAAATTCCTTTCCACTTTTCTGAGACAACTGGCATATTGCTGTTTTATTTTTTTTTTTTTTCTGTTTTCGACATATAATTATATTAACCGTAACTTCCTCCCTAACTTCAATTTTTTTAATACTGAATTAATATTGGCTCGCTTCTCTAGTCAAGGATGTTACATATTAATGGCGTATATAGCCAACTCAATTCTGTGCAGCAGAAGTACACCGCTGGTAAGTATACCGCTGTTGCACAGAACACAATGGTATAGCAAATAGGCCTACAAACTGTATCTGTTTCATACTACCCTCAAAATTAATTAATTAATAATGTTGTTACATAACATACAAAGTCAAAATTTAAACAGCTATGTTCTTCTGAATACCACCTACAGCCATTGTTGCGTCGATAGCAACACGCATTAGCTGGAAATAATTTGACTAATTATTATTTCCATAAAGGGTAAACAAAATTAACAGATGTAAAGTAACATGTAATAAAATTGTAATAACACAATGTAGAACATATTGTGCCTTAACACAAAGAACTCTCTATAACACCTTTCGAAATTTTGTAAGTGAAAATCTTTAACCCCTCTCTTTACTTTCTCATAATAAAGTAATTATAAATAAATCTATTTTTATATATTTTCGGAAATTAAAGTTTACATAATTATTTTTGATATCGAGAATTGATTTTAGATGTTATTTCTATACATCAGTTTCTGCAATTCAGTATTGCATTGCTATCTACGAATCATTTCATCCCAGAATGCAGAGCTTCTTTACATGTTCAGCGAGAAGAGTTGTGCAGGCCGTGAAGGAAGGAGTGCTTGCGGACGAATGAACACAATTGAATTGGATTTTAGAAATTCCACTCCATTGTTTTGTTTTCGAAGTACTTAAGTGCTTATGGAGAGACTCCACTGAAAATAATGAAAATTTCCCAAAAATTATTGTTGACTATTTCACTTTTTTTAGATATATATTTTTATATCCCAAATGATTTAGTTGAATTCTGATAACATATATACTTAAATTTTATTTAATTAAGACTGTAAAGGCATTTAAAGACTATCAAAATTGTTTTTCCATCAAAGTATTCTTTTTTTTTTTTTTTACAAATTTCTGATTACAAATCTAGTAACTCTTCGTTCTAATGTTGGCTCCCTGAAGTTACTAGATGAATGTAGCGGAGGAGAATTTTGATTTACATAAATATTAATTTTACTTCGAAATCCGTTTTTCCGCAAGTTTATTTTTCTTGATTCAATACTACCTTTTTTGCCAAATATTAATCAGTCTGAATGGAATTTTTACTGCAAGTATTTATGAGGTAGCTGCATGTTTCTGTTTATTTATTTTGACAGAAACGCTGCTAGCTTATTTTATTATTTTTTTCATGAATTATAGAAAAAAATAACACTTACAAATTAAAAAAAACTTTTAAAGTGAGTAAATGAGATATTTCATCAAATGAATGCATAGAAATGTTTCTCTGTGTCTTGTTAATATAACAAAAAATAAAGCTTAAAAACTTGGGTTTGAAAATATTTTTTTAAATAATGGGAAAAAATCAAAAGCCAAAAACATTTGGGAGCTCAAAGTTTGGGTATTGTTTGTTCTTCACATAGTAAACATGCTCTCAAAATTTGTTTGGATAAAAAAAAAGATTAGGAAAAAAGTTGTCATTTATAGTGGAATGTGCTCTTAACATAGTAGGCCTCAGTACAGTACTTTGTCTTTGGAAAGGAGTTAACGATATAAAGATAAATATTCTGTAAATTTGCAGAAAATGAAATACTGTAATTCACTTACGGGGTTAGGTACAGCTTACAGCAGTAAAATTTTGAAAATATTCAACATTTTTTTCCTCCAGTACTGTAGCTTGTGCAGTAATGAAAATTAATATGTGTAAAACACTGTCCTTCTGTTATACGATAAAATATTTTTATGTCAAAAAAATTATTTACATTTTTTTTTTACAAATCCAGTTAACTGCACTGATGAAGCGTTTCCCACATAACTCAAAAACTATCTAACATTATGTGACGAAATTTTTTGTGTGTACTTGTGCATGTCATATCTACAATATGGTGCAAGATCACTTCTCTATCTTTGATAGATTGTCTGACAAAAAATAAATACATTAAAAAAAATAATAATAATAGTAATAATAATAATAATAATAATTTATTTTAGCTTGCAGAGTTAAGGCCGTAAGGCCTTCTCTTCCACTCAACCAGCAAAAAGTATACATACATATGTATCAACTTACAAAGAATTCAACAATTTGATTTAGATAAGAGCTACATGTATACAAGAGTTATTTACGAATTAAACAACAAAATACTATGAACTATTAATTAAACACTGAAATGCAAACTATGTAGCAGAATTAAGCTAAAATACATAGAATGTTAATATATTTCAAATAATGTTAGATAATAGAAAGAGATTATTATGAGACAATTTTGAAAATACAGCAGTATCAGGATGCATGTCTAAAGGAAGGAGTAACAATGTAGACAGTGATAGTTTAAGTCAGTATGTTTGGAGTGAAATGCTAAGAAGGTTATCTTTTAAGCTGTTTTTAAAAGTGTTTATTGTCTTGCAGCTCCTAATACTTTGTGACAGGGAATTCCATTGCCGCGAGGTGGATACTGTAAAAGATTATGAATAACGAGATGTTCTATGAAGAGGTATACTTAACGCGCCACAGATAAGTGATCTGCTATTTACGTCGTGGTTAGAGTATAGAAAAGAGAAACGAGACGAATATCACGAGTCAAATATCAGTATTTTCTTCTAACACAAAATAAAAAAAAAATATTTATTAAGCAATGTAGTTGAAAGAGCATGGTATTGTAAACATGCGTTTCAGCAATAAAATAAAGGAGAGTTAACAAGTTTATGAGTTACGAGGGGAACTCTTCATCGCTGCACAGTAAACTGCCATCATTTTGAATTTTGAGAAAAAAATAAATAAATATTTTTTTTTTTTATAACGTAAAAATATTTTTTCGTATAGCAGAAAGACAGTATTTTACACATACCAATTTTCATTATTGTACAAGGTACAGTAATGGAAGAAAAAAAATGTTGAATATTTCCAAAAATTTTACTGCTGTAAGCTGTACCTAACCCCTTAATCTGCTAAATGTGTAATCGTAACAGATCCATTGGGGTCTAATACATGAAGGCTCATGATGATGATGATTATAATAATAATAATAATAATAATAATTATTATTATTATTATTATTATTATTATTATTATTATTATTATTATTATTATTATTATTATTATTAATGTGACGAAAAGAGAACATGAAACACGAAAGTTATACGATCACCTCCAAATCCCGGAGATAATTTTATCGGTCAGTGACTGAGAGCGGAAGTATTGAGCTAATTACTGGTTACTCCTGCATTATGCTTGAAAGCTGGTAGATCCGTAATTTAACCATATACTGAAGACAACAAAACTACAACAGGAACCTGCTTCCGTTACTGATCTTCCCTTGACCGCATAAAGAGCAACTTATGTAAGAGGAATTTTAATTGATTAACTTTCGTTATTGACAAAAATATAAAACAATTGACGGTACAAACTTTGCAATTCCTTTCGACTTCATGTCGAATTCATGTTAAGTTATGCTTATTATTTAAATCATTAATATGACTTATGGAGTCAGTAAAGAACATGTAGCCATTTTAGGCCATGACAAAGAATAAGTTAGAACATACTTCTTTCTTTATTCTTTGTAACCAAAGATGAAGGTAAAAGTATCCTTCTAAAACCACACATGTTTTGCACTTTATCAGCTTTGAAAATAGGCCTGTTTAATGTTGTTTTCTGTAAAGCTTTTTAAAATAATTCATAATGACTCCCTTAAATAATTCTGATGTATTTGTCAGGAGCTAGAGACATATAAATAAACGTTTCATAAGCGTTAGCTATTGGATTTGAGGATAAAAATAAACTTCACTCTAATGAATGATATCTGTTTAAAAGTGGAGTTCGTATTTACACTCAAATCGACGTTCGTATTTACACTCAATCATTGAAATGAAGGAACTTTTAGAACTATTAATTGTATGGATATTGGCTATGGTGAAAGCTTTGAGTGTAGTAGAAGTGTGAAGTATTGATTGTTCGCAAAACTGACCTTCTTTTGAGAAAACGTTTGCAGAATCACTTGTCTGGGAAATGCTGCACGTGACAACCAGCTGCTAGACTTACTCGTCAAGTCTTCAGCGAATTGTAAGAGTTATTTTTACATCTCAATACAACGTAGTCTGACTAGACAGATTCTAAACAGTGATTTGTGTACGAGCATATGTCAGTTTGAAAGAAATCACAGTGATTACTTCCACATACCAATTGGCGTGTTGAAGATACGGAATAGAATTGATTTTATGCCAATGAATTCGTAATTTAACTTCAGTTTTGTACTTTTATTCTTTATAGAATTAGCAGAACTTAGTTTTCGAATCCAATTTTAATAATGATTATCGTTAGTATTTTATACTTCGTAATGTTTATGATTAGATGCATATTTCATTTTTAGCAATATATTTCTTCTATAATTAATAATGAAACAGTCTTAATCTCTACTACGAATGAATGTTCAAATCCTTCAAGCATAACCTTTTGTATTGTAGTATTTGGACCTGTATTTTCAGTCTCTCGCTTTCTCACATGCTCCCAGAACCTTTCTCAATACATATAATTATTCCATAAATATTCTCTAATTGGCAATAATGATTATTTCTTCCTATGTAGCTAATATGAAGACATAAATCTTTTGGTTTTCCATCTCAAAAATTGTTTTTAGACTTTAATGACCTTAAAATAAGACAAATTTATTATATTGTATTAATAAAATTCATACGTAAAAATCGAAATAATTTTGAATTGTAGTCTCATAGTTATGAAACAAAAGGTATCATGAATTATTTAAGACTGTTTGAACCAAAATGCAACACTGCTATAGTATTTAATCATAGTAGTAATTTAGGCCCAAAATATATAACAAATTTATATTTACATATCCTAATCTTCTCTCCTGAGAAATATGGTAAAATGGAGTTACCCCTTCTTGCACCAGACTGTTCAATTTTATTATTATTATTATTATTATTATTATTGTAGTTATTATTTTTATTATCTGTCTCTCTTCGTCTCTCTGTCTGTCTCACGCCGCGCTCTGTAGCGGTGTGCTATACTTACAGATGTATTTTGCGTACGGCACATTTTGAATAGCAAGGTTGTGCACTTTTTTTTTTTATTTATTCGCGTCTTTGTATTCTTGAAATAATGCCAGTAATATTATGGACAGTTCGACTGATGGAGAGCCTTAAAATATATTTCAGGGTTGCGTCGCCAGACCCGATCGCAATCTTGGTTTCGTATTTTAAAACCTTTCACATACATGAGGACCCGAACCTGGAAAACACTTCGGCTGCTTCTCAATGGAGTCGATGGAAGTCTAGTTTGGATAAAGTATGATAAAAGGCAGACAAAATCCGCGCTGCGTGAAATATGTCCTGTTGCTGGGTATTGAATTTTTAACTCTAAGAGTTGTAATAAATTGCAAATGTTCGAGAGCGTGTCTCGCGTTTAGGGAAAATGGCTTCACAAAGACATCGAACGCGGGGCGCAATCTGAAATAGAAGTTTTAGGAATAGAAATATAGCTCTAGAGACGTAAATTATGTTTTTTTTTGTAGATAATAGATCTATTGATAATAATAATTCTAAGTAGAAGTAGTAATCATAATAAATAATAATAATAATAATAATAATAATAATAATAATAGTGTTGTGGGATTTAATCGATTAATCGATCAATTTCTGTTGTAAGATTAATCGACCAAAATATTTAATCGAATAATCGAGTCGATTAAAATTAATCGGTTGTAGTTGATATTAATTATAATTTTGTTAATACACACTCATACTAAAAACTCCGAGAATATTTCTCTCTAAAAAATTGCTTACTTAAAGGCAAACTGTTATTTTCTAACGGTAAACCAGGTAGCGTAGGAAAAATCGTTGCACAAACACTTCACTACCTATGAGGACAGTGACCTAGTCTACCTCTATTGAAAGTTGAAACACAATGCGAAACCTTTATTAAATGTTATGGTCTTCCAAGAAAACTTCCACCTTGTTGTCAGTTCATCTTCCAAGCATATGAAATACATACTTTTCTGGGATTCGTGCCCCTCATTCCTTATAAAATAGCCATGTCTACACTGTGTGCAAGTGAGAGCGTAAGTATCTTGTCTTTTTTTTTTTTTTTTTTCTAAAATCTGGTAATTCGGGTTACAATACGGGCCAATCTTCTGTTTCGACTGCTATACTTTTGCAGGTGCTTGCAGTTTCTGTACTGAGTTTGTATATGACGGTTGTGTGTTTAGTTTCATAAAGAAAAAAAAATCAGTTTTCTGTGGTCTGTGAAAAGTGTAAACTCCATTATGTCATATGAGAATATGAGATGTAAGCTCGGTGAAACGTTTGGATTTAAATTGAATGATCGCGGAGAAATGCTTGACAGAAAAAAAAAGTTTTTACGTTTAGTGATGCAGGAAACATGTTACTAAACGTAGAGCGGCACTTAATTCGGAGCATGTGAATGCACTCACATGTTTAAAATCATTAAGGAAGCAGTATTAACTAGGTGAGTCTTCATACTTTTTGTTATTTACGTTTGTCTCAAAAATTCCCGGAGAAATTAACACAAATTATAAGCCTCATAATAAATATGTTAGTTAATTAAAATAGTTGTTTTGTAATATAACGGTATAACGGTATAACATATAACCTATCGATTAATCGATTAAATTCAAATAGTTAATCAATTAAATATTTTGATCGATCGACAGCACTAAATAATAATAATAATAATAATAATAATAATAATAATAATAATTGTGAAATTTACCTGAACTTTCAAGACATGTATTGCTGCCACGTACCGGTACCCTTGAAACCGTTCACCACCTCGTACAGATGTTGGTCAACCAAAGCAAATTGTCTTTGAAATATGTTCAATCAGAACTGTTAAATACTGTTAAATCAGAAATGAAGTGCACAATTTAAAAAAAGGAATACATGAAGAGTAAGTGATAGAATAGAATCGAAAATAAAGATAATTCTTTTTTAAGTGAAGCATATATTTCCTTTCCCAGTGCTTAAACTTTCGGATGTATTATTATGTTTACTTACCTAAATCCGAGAAATGTGTAATATTTTCTTTTGAAAGCTGGCTCTCCCAGGAAGAAACTTGATTTCGGAGGCGTTAATTTTGTCTGTCATGTCTGTTATTAGATGGTTTTTAGACATTTATCGTAGGCTACTGATCAGTTATGCCAACCCAAAAGCAAGATCTGCAACCCAATCAGAGTTCTGAAAAATTGGTTGCGGGCGTCTTTTCATTTCCACAAATTAATTCTGAAATAGAATCTTCCAGTTCAAATATCGTTTCAAAACAAAACGACACGCTTTCTATCTGCTACAGCTATAACCCTACCCCAATCGTGTTTCGATGGAGGTTCTTTGAGTGCACTGTGCACAGCGGACGTCACACGTGCATTGTGCACCGTATGAGTAGCCCTGGTTTAGATTATTAGATGTCTTTCTTTTTCGAAACAATTTACATTAAATATGTCACTACATCTCTTGTGATGGCGTCTAACATCTCATTTCTCTTCTACCGCTGGGATATGTGATTTATTGGCTATATGAATTAGTTCTGATACGCTATCATGTCATTAACTTAGAGATCTTGAATTTCTCAAGTTTAAGAATTATCTATATCTTACAGATTTATAACAGGATTCTTGATGTGTACCTCTAGGTTTCTTAAGTTTTATGATTTTAGAACTACACAATAAAAATAAAATTCCCATAAAAGTAAAATGGAAAAGTAAATATTCACAAAGGTTAAAGGTTTCTGTTGAGATCAACTTCATCGAAGTAGCATTGCATCGTCCTCTTCCCGCGTTTATTATCAGTTTCCCTTTTTTCACGTATCATGTCAGTACGTGCTGGGGACATGTATCAACTTCGCAGTTAGATATTCGCCGTGGAGTTTGGAACTAAAGCCATCATGCTTTTATCTGTATCGTCTTCGAAATTTAAGACCCTGTTTTCCTCATATGTTGAGCAATGGGAAGAGACGAGAAGGATTTTCGAGGCAAACCCAAAGAAAAGCTCTAGTGTGAGTTCTGGCTCTTTACAATAATAATGCAATAATTTAATGTTTGAACATACAGTGGGCACACAGTAAACAATACTTTATATTGTTCATTATCTAGTTATGTCTAAATTTAAAACATAATTTCAGAAAACTTTAAGTATTTAATTAAAATTAATGGAAGCTACAATAGAGAATTTTGGCGGTTAAAAATAGAGACAGTTCAGGAAACAAAGAATCCCTTACAATATTCAATATTTCTAAGCGTTTTGTTTTGAATTATAAAATCCCATACATTCAGCTTATTTATATCTACTATCTCCATTATGTTCTTCTCCGAGGACAAGAAACTGAGAGCGACTATTTCATTCACAGAGATAATTTTCATTTCATTTCATTTCATTTCATTTCATGTATTGTATCCATAGACCTTACATTATCATTATAGCTTTTAAATATGAAACAAGGCAAAAGTTGTGCAAAATATACAGTAGGCCTACATAGTCAGCAGATTAATTCAATTTATTGATATGAGCATTAATTGAAGGGTTCAGAACCATAGTGGACAAAGCGCCATTTACTAAAACCGTAGAAAACAAGAGTTAAAATGAAGTTATTACTATAATTAAATGGAAACATATAGCAAGTAATATAAAGTATACATATTAAAACTAAATGATATGCCAATTTTAATTAAACTATGGTATTCACTTAACTTTAACCCTTGCTTTCTCCGTTTTTAATAAATGTCGCTTGGCCCACTATGGCTCTGAACCCTTCAATTTATCAGTTGGGTAGAAGTTACGAGTTTTGTTAATTCAGTTCCCAACTTTTCTCTCATCTCTTCAAAGCTGTAAGATGATTAGGCAGTATACTGAAGATCGTAATACATGAAAAGTGAACTCCTTTTTGTGATAACTGAGACAGACAAGGCTATATTCATATTTGATTTGTGTTTCGTATTAAAATATTAATATTTTAATTAGTACTAAATATAGTTTGGCTTTTAACACAAATTATAATCAGGAAGAGAATGCACTCACAATGTAAGGCTAATATTGATCAATTTTTTTTAAATCGTCTTACATGATGCCGTTTTATGCATACCTATCATTATTCTTAGTGTCTCCTTTCGTAAGACAAAAATACTTAGTTTCAGATCAGTTTTCCAAGAATATTAATCCATAATTAATTATGTAATAAAAGTCTGCGAAGTATGTCATTTTAAGCATGTTTATATAGCCAGAAGAAAAATAAGGATTTTAATGCATAACTGGCAGAACACGATTCGAGGGCTCAGTGTGAAACTAATGTAACAACAAAAATTGACATTTTTAGTCTTTACATGAATCGATAATAGTAATCCGTTCTTCTACTTGATCACAAAAATCATAACTCAGTTCCGAACAGTTATGTATATAGCCTAATACAATTCGTAACTACAAACCATGATAGTATATTTCATCTGAAATAAGCGTATTATTTGTTAATTTTATTGAGATTGCAGTTACATTAGTTTCACATTAAGTCCTCGAATTTAGGTATAATTTATTTTATGTGTGTTTTCCATTTCATATAGGCTACTTACAGATTTTTTAAAATCAGTTTCATTTAATCTGATTCTAAAAGAAAACTGAGCACTTTTATGTGTGCTATATTTGATTACACCATTCTCTGTAAACATTAACTGCGAATTTATTTGCACTTAACTATTCACTGATTGGATTTAACATTGTATGCGATAAGCAGGCAACGCATTTTCGTTCCCAAACGTACAGCGGATCGAGTAGTTTTTCTTCTCGTACATCCATTACGTCACGTGGATGCATAAGCAGGATATAACTGCAAGCAAATACGCATGGGATCATTAAATAATTTTGATGTAATGTATTATAAATATGTGCCTGTAGCGTCATGTGACGTAGAAAGAACATTCTCTTAGTTTAAACAAATTTTATGTGATGTTCGTAAAAGATTTGCATTTCATAACCTCAGAATATATGTTTTCGTTCACTGCAACGGGATAGATTTTGATAAATGAATTATTTGTATATTATTGTGTAAAATTTAAATATTGCTAATTTGTATATTGATTTTTATTATTATTTTATCCCTATAACGTCATGTGGCGTAGGAAGAACATTTTCTTAGCTTAAATTTTTATTGACACTTATAATAAAAGATACGAATTTCATAATCTCAGAATATATGTTTTTGTTCATCGTAACGGAGTTGACTTCGTTAAATAAATTAATTGTATAAATTATATATAGAGTATTTACAATTAATGTGTATCATGTTTACTGTTATATTCTATAATATATATTATATATACTAATTCAGTATTATTATCGACCTAATTATATTTTCTGTCATATGTAGCACTAATATTTTGTACAGAGCTAGTTACGCAGTGTTAGTGCGCTTATATGGTTGAAAGTAGCTGGACAGACCATTTAAATATGGTAGCAATTCCACTTACAGTTTGTCATGATCCATTATTATTCTGTACCGAATTAGGTTATACCTTTCGTAGCGTCCTGACGCAAGCATTTAGGGTCAGAGTTTGAATTCTAAAACTACAGGATATACTAACCGATAACTTTTTAACTAATTTGGGAACGAAAGTGGGCTGCCTTGTGATAAATGTTTATAAAGTGATCATATTACTTACTTGAGTTGATCATAATTTTTGTATTATCTACAAATAAGATTACCTGGGATATGATTTATGGTTGGGAATAAATTATTAATACAAACCAGAAACAATAATTGACTACAATTTTATTGATCTCTGAGGAACTCCATGTTTAATATTTCTACATTTTGCTTGATCAATATCCATTCTGCGCACAACCTGATCTTGCAGGTGTAGGCCTATAAGTGATGTATTCATTCGAAAAATATGGACGTAATAGATCCATAACTGCTAAATTATGGGATAAATTGTCAGAGTAAGGAAAACGTTTCATAGAAATTTTAACTGGCTTTCATTTTATTTCCCGTTGCGCTTATTTAACTGACACTATGTGTAATAGCGAAATTATCAGAAAGTTAATTGACACAGTAGGTAAAGTTCTTAATTACTCAGTGTTGTAATATACAACATTATTTTAATTACCATGTGAAGCAAGTGTCGGGAGTTTAAAACATACATGTGTCACTGTAATTAAGCGGCAAAAGAGAAAAAATCGCAAATAAACAGAATAAAACATTTCTGTTAATTAATGGAACTGCCGTTACACTGCTGTACTGAAGCCTGGTCTCTGAAGAATAGAAATTATTTTATTATACTTTTACTTTAAAATTACTGCGAAAATTTCGAAATTTAGATTATCTAATTGTAATATAAACTACATCATCAAATGAAGGGTTCAGAACTGTAGTGGGCCAAGCGCCAAATATTAGAGACGTAGAAAACAAGGGTTAAAATTAAGTTATTAGCATAATTCAGTGGACATCTATAGCTAGTAATATAAAGTATGCACATTAAAACTAAATGATATGTTAGTCTTCATTAAACTATGGTATTCATTTACCTTTAACACTTACTTTCTCCGTTTTTAATAAATGGCGCTTGGCCCACTATGGCTCTGAACCCTTCAAATAGAAAGTAATTATTTTGAATTTCAATTTAAAATATTTGATATAGAATACAAGGCCAAACTACTTAAATGGTAACTTAATATTAATGCAATAAAACGAATATTTTATTTACAAACCACAACAAAAATATACGTATCCGAAGAAAACCCAAATTAAAATATGCAGAATCGAACAGGTAGTCTTGCTTAAGAAACAGATTTAGAAGAAAGAAAATGAAGCTGAAAATGGAGTGAAGATTGTTATGGTTCTGCTTATGTATATTACAAGAATTAGCATTTTTATAAATTGACGGCTTGTGAACATATAAAAAATACAGATTTATTTCATTTCGAGTAATTTGATGCACTTTTAACTCTTCCTTAAACACCTCCATTTATATGATTAAAAAGCTTCTATGAGACTTCAACAGGTTTAATATAAACCTCGTGCAAACACTGTATATCATCGTTCCTTTAGCATGGGAGGGTTTTTATTGCATCGCATATTAGGACACAGATTTTGTGCTGATTACAGCAGCTTCATTTTTAAAATGTTATAATACAAATTATTAATATTTGAGAAGGCTTAATGAACTGCAGTAACTGGTACGTCAGTGTTATGTACGCATTAGCATCTGTTCCAGCGGGGGTGGCTTTGTATTATCTGGAACTCATTACCATGCGTTTAACATATTTCTTTGATGTTTGGCTTGTAAAGTCTGAATATTTTGTAATATAATAGTAACAACGCTCAGTATAGGCCTATCATCAACATTAACATAAAAATTTTAGTCAATTATAACTGGAAGCGTTTAATTATTAATTTAAACACAATTGTCCAATTCCAGAACTGTTCATATAACACCTCGCTTTGGAAATCAAATATTACTGCAGTGGTGCACTCACAAGAGAACCTTCCCAGGTCATGGTGCTTGAATTTAATGAAAATGCATATTTAAGCTAATTTTCGTTCTTTAAGAAACGTTGTGACAGTCGTTCGTTTCGTTTTTTCCTCGCTTGTGAAATATATTGACTTGCAAATTGATGCTACTCATACCGCTTCTTGTGCCCACTCGAATCCTCATACTCCCATACTATCACAGCTCTCGCATTAATGTTCTAGTCAATTTTTTTCTCTTAACTCACATTATATAAGTTTTGCTGATGATATGGCGTTGTTAGCAGAAGAGAACATGATACTAAAGAATATGCTACTGGAGCTAAATTGTGAGCGCTATGGAATGAAGATAAATGCAAACAAAACGAAGAGCATGGTCATAGGAAGAAAAATACAGAAGATAAACTTGCAAATTCTAAATGAGGCAGTAGAACAAGTAGACAGCTTCAAATACTATAAACAGTATTATGAGCTGCTGCCAGGAAGTCAAAAGGAGGATAGCAATGGCCAAGGAAGCTTTTAATAGAAAAAAGAGCACTTTCTGCGGACCTCTGGAAAAAGAACTAAGGAAGAGACTAGTGAAGTGCTTTGTATGAAGTGTGGCATTGTTTGGGGCAGCAACATTCACATTGCGACGAAGTGAAGAGAAGCGAATAGAAGCATTTGAAATGTGGGTATGGAGAATAATGGAACGTGTGAAGTGGACAGAGAGATTAAGAAATGAAGCTGTGTTGGAAAGCGTGGGTGATGAAAGAATGATGCTGAAACTGATCAGGAAGAGGAAAAGGAATTGTTTCGGTCACTGGCTGAGAAGAAACTGCCTACTGAAGGATGCACTAGAAGGAATGGTGAACGGGAGAAAAGTTTGGGGTAGAAGAAGATGATATATCATAGACAACATTAAGATATATGGATTATATGACGAAACGAAATTGAAGATAGAAAATAGGAAAAATGTGAGAAAGCTGGGTTTAGCAGTGAAAGACCTATCCTTGAGCAGAACACTAAATGGATGAACTCACATTAATACAGTATTAGCACAGTCTAGTATATACAGTCACGAAGCTCGGGTTTATGAGGGTACTAGGAACAATAGATTGCGCAGGTATCGCATTATCTGTAATGAGGGGATAGCAGCGATCCTAGTGGTTAGCAACTATCTATGGATGCATATTTACTACGTATTGAGCTTCGTGACTGTATATACTAGACTGTGGTAGTAGTGTAATCCATGGCATCTCACTCATTCGTACACCGTCCAAATCGAAATCCATAGGTATGCAGTTGGAAATCTAGGAACACGACCATACATATACAAGAAACGAAAGGGGAATTTTGACTTAAAGTGAAACAACGTGTAAACAAAGATAAGCCATTTATTGTCGTGGTCGGTGCAAGTAGTCCGATAAACTTACAAAAAATCACACGAGAAGATAGTTAAGATGTGTATTCTCCCAAATGTTAAGAAGAGACACACTACTACTTCTGGATTCCTTCTGAAGTGGTCAGATAGATGACACTATATTTACTGATGAAGAAGTAAACAATACTCTACATGGTAAGACAATTAAAACACAAGTTATCCCTCCAAAAACTACAAGGTTCGTGTAATCCTTGGATGTGTATTTTTAAGGCAATATAAAATTGTAATTTGAGGGCTAGAAGAGTATTTTAGACATAAAATCAACTATGAAAACATTCCGGACACATTGCACGATAGGGGCTTCATAATGACATTACATTTTGTTGTGTATCACCAGTTTCATTCACCTGTCCTCAAAGACATGCTAATTTACTCGTTGCAGAGGTGTGGATATGTGACAGAGAAACATGTGAGATAGTTTGATAACGCTCTTGCAACAATGTTGCATCTTGGAAACAGTGTACTGTGTTACAGTAGTGTGTATAATACCAGCCTATACATAAATATTTGTACTGTTCAATGTCGCTTTGTCCCGACCACTTCATTTCGTATGCACACTACCATATTTAAGGCGAGTCACAAAGTTAATACATATTTTAAATTCAAATTGATTTTGTATTTCAGTAAGAGTACTGTATTAATGTGAGTTTAGAGAAAATAAAAATAGACTAGAGCAGGGATGCGAAACTCGCTAGTAGGGGTGAGATATATTTTTATCCATCCAATCTATACGATAGAATGCATGTCAGTGTTTTGACATCTAGCATGAAATCAAACCGCTGGCTACGTCGTCGCCAGTGGCGTGTTTCAAAGCTAGTTTGTTAGTAACACAATGCAATACAGAACACTACAATAATACCGGGACTTCATTTTGTTTTTACTAGCATTTCTAATATTAACCTGACTATACCTTTGGATTAACGGTTGAGAACCAGATAGACTTTTTTTACTTCCTTCCAAGACCGGATTTTGATAATACTAGTATAAAATACAAACAAATCAATTTACTAGGTATAGGAGGGAAGAAAAGTAGTGCATCCATTTATGTAAACTGGGAACTATTACGATTTTGAGTTTGATAATTTTCGTTATGATTTTATTTAATCAAAATACAGTACAGTATTAAAAATACGTCTTTTTACTCACTAACTGATCTATCCATGCGGACAAATTCATTATGCTATGGGGAGTGCATTTAAATTGAAAAATAATCAAAATTTGCATATTTTAAACAAATTATTGAAAATGTTTTCTACGTTCGTTTCGATACAGGCTTAAGTTATTTTGTGCATAGTATCGAAAACGTTTTCAAGCATATCTTATGAAATTTAATGCATTTTTTCTTGAATGTAATTCTTTAATTCTTCTGTTGTTGTAGGATGTTTAGCAAAGACAACTGTTTTATTTGCGCCTGTTGAAGTAATTCTGTACCTACTGTATAACAGAATGCCTTACGTACTGTAAATTCAGTCTTCACTTCTGCCCCATTCGCACAGATAAATTTACCCAGACATGCTATCTACTGTCCGCCCAAGTGGTTATGTCGCAGGGTCGTAGAAAGGAGGGAAATCACGTGAAAGTTATTTACTTAACGAGGACATTTCATTTAAAGAATTTTAAACACTTTATAATATTACGTAGACGTCCAATTCCTAACAGCAAAGTTTTCAGGAAAGAGCTAAGACAGCTCATCCACTAGCCTTTACAGAGGGGTGAGCAGACACGTGTGGGGGAAACCGGGAATCGACGTAAGCAAACGGACACAGTACCTGTGCGAAAATAGTATTAAATAATGAATGCACTTTATTCACTGGAAAATACGACCATATTGCTGGAACGTACTATACTCACTGACTCAGTACTGTATACTGTGACCCTAAGGCGACTTTAACTGCATATGCGATCTTGGTTCTGTCTGGAAGACGTGTGAAAATTTACTAGTAGAAGAGGATGGAAGGGAAGTATATTCAAAATCTCAGGAACAATAAAAATTAAAGTAAAAATAAAATGATGTCCCTGTATAACAGAGACAGTCGTACAATATTATTCGTGTTGGACATATTCTGAAGAGCAACGCTGATACCTTTTAGCTTTCACCAGTTTGTCAATAACGGACTGAATATCTGACATAATCTAAATTGGAACACTAAATGAAAATCAGTTAATCTGCTGTGTATGTCGTTTTCAATGATATTCATCTTGAAAATAACTGTTCGCATGGATAAGTCGAGCCGAACATTATCATTAATCGTCTAGGAAACAATCGTAGGTTTGCAAACTTCTCTTCTGGTAGACTTTTGTAAATCTCAGGACCAGACATCCCTGAACATCGGGTAGCTGTATTATCATGCAAGTCAGTTAATTCTAATTGCAGTTCAGAGGGAACTTCAATAGGAGCAAATGTGAGAGGGCAGGTGAACAGTTGCACCTCTTTGTCGATAGACGTGTTTTAGAAATGTGTTTCGAGATAATAAAACTAACCTTCACTATTTTCTCATTTTCTTTCTCAGACGGGATTTCATTTAGTCTAAGTTTATAGCTGCTTTCCATTTCCTCCAGTTTCTTCTTTCGTTGTACCTTGTAAAAAAAAAAAAAAAAAGAAAAGAAGCTAATAGCTCAATATTAATGCATAAATCGCTGCTAGCGATGGCTACAAATACTGCATAACAATAATTATACATACCTGAAAGTACATGTTTCCCATAGTTTGTATGATGAGATTTGTGTAAGTGAAATAATAAATAAACACAATTATTTCAGTGCAAATGGCACGGCAGTCGGTTTATACTATAATCTTATAAGTGTATGCCGTGGAACAAACTACATGCAGAAGTCAATGCTACTACGTTAACTAATAATATAATGTAGCTGGAATTGCTTAAATATATATGTATGCTTAGTTAGCAGTTCGAAGACTGGTTGGAACCTCATAAATTGCATGAATAAGGCATAACTAATATGGCAACTAAGCCAGGAGATAATGAGCTCTTATTGCCAGTTAATTTTCCCCTCCTTTCAATACATAGCTGACTAGTAACAGTTCACCAATCAGATTTGAGATGTTTGCAACAATAAATTGTTCTTCCTATGATATTTCTGTCCTGCTAATTACAGTGCTTATGACCAGTGGCAACTCGTGATATTTTTTGTATGAAGGATATGAGATTGACGACTGATGACCAAGAGAGAAACTATTACAATAATAATAATAATAATAATAATAATAATAATAATAATAATATAATATTAGTAATATAATATTAGTAATATAATATTAATAATGATGATGATAATAATAATGATGACAATAATAATAGTGATAATAATAATAATAATAATAATAATAATAATAATATAATATTAGTAATATAATATTAATAATGATAATGATGATGGTAATAATAATAATAATAATAATAATAATAATAATAATAATAATAACAAAGCATGAAAAATCAATACAAGTATGCCTTGTTAGTCTATGACTCACCATTCTGGAACTGGCAATTTATTTGTAGTGAAGTTCGATTCTCCTCCCCATTTTAGTTCCGAATATGGCTCCTAAGCTATTGTACGCCCGATATTACCGATGTTCCGTCTTACGTTTGCGCAATTAATTTCTTGCCACAGTTAAATTCTTGTAAATGATCAAATACAACTTCAGATATTCTTTCGGCTCTCCTGTCATCTGAAAGTGCTGTTAATTCTTGTGTTCGTATAGCTTATTTTATTTATCTTTATGTAATTTTGTTTTTATTTTATTTTTTATAATATATTATTTTAAATTATTTATTATTTCGCTTATTCTGTTATTTTAAAATGGCCAATGAACTGCATTTAAGGAGGCTATAAGGATACTTGAAAATTCTTATTGTAGTCTCTGACAGAGTCTCCAGCACCCAGAAAGAAGGATCGTAGTATTAGGATACACGGTTATATCGTCAAACGCCGTTAAAGTCAAGGCATACCCCGCCCTCCGCACTCTCCCCTGCCCGCTAACTTCACTGCTAGAAAAAGTCGTTTGTTGTGAGATATTTGGATGGTTCCTCGGAAATTATTTCTGAGCTGTGCAGTGGCGGCAACTCACGACAAAAAGTGGAAGCTGAAAGGAAATGATTACGTAGGACGCATTGAAAATCAAAATCTGTAATTAAAATGTTTTCTATCCCCAGAGGCACGAAATTAAACTGTAGGATTATCCTCATATCCTTCATGGAGGAATCTCCACTGCTTATGACAGTTAGTGGTGAAGATGTATTAGTATTGAAACATACCCACTTCCGGTAATTTGACATGAGCTCTGTTGCGTAGTTACTTTATCTGGTATAAATAAAGTACTTGTTTCAGTCTGACAGGTGGTCTAGGTGGCATTCTTGAATACGAAACTGACAACAGAGCCAGGTCCCAACAGCAGATGAGAAGACTGGACCTCTAAGTCCTAAATCCTGTGTCAGCATCAGAAACCCATACTGCCCCCAACATGTGACTCTAGCCTATCTTTTGCGAATCATAAATTAAACGAGGGAAAGGTGGAAAATATTTTTTAAATGCAAGGAAGAAACGAAAATTCTCGAAAAAACTCTTGTGCAACTTCTGCTTTATCCACTATAGATTTCATCACGATCGGACTGGGAATCGAACACGGACCATCTGGATGAAAAATCGGCGCTTTGGAGCTGAGCCACAGGCGCGGAGAATATGGTGCTTTTAAGATCATTTAGTCAAATAAATAAATAAACTAGACTCTAAGGGTGCTATTCATAGACATTTCGCAACACGCGCTACGAGCGTACTAAGCTAGCCCCGGCTATCCGCTGGTTACTAGTACAGAATTCAAATCATATCCTATCGCTAACACTGGTTTATGAATACGAAAAACGCTGATCATCCACCGGAAGCCCGCGCTAAAAATGTGTATGAATACGGCCCTCAGTATGGTAATAACAACATTTGACTTTATTTATTTAGGATGTTGTTGAATTACAATGACAAGCATAGGAATAAATTGAAGGGTTCAGAGCCATAGTGGGCCAAGCGCCATTTATTAAAAACTGAGAGCACAAGGGGTAAAGTTAAGTGAATACCATAGTTTAAAGAAGACTGACATATAATTTACTTTAATGTGCATAATTTATATTACTCGTTATATGTTGCACGAAATTATGGCAATGACTTAATTTTAACCCTTATTTTATCCATTTTTAATATATGGCGCTTGGCCCACTACCCACTATGGCTCTGAACCTTCAATTATTCTTTTATCTACCAGGAGTCCAGCTGATCTGAGGGAGGGTTGTTCCAGAAATTTGTATAAACTGAAGAATGAAACCTCTTTGTGGGGTTTCACTGTAATATGTACATGTTTACAGTTTATAATTTAGGTACTAACCTCTTTTGTGGTACTATGTACTCACAGCTTGTGCGAAGCAAACAAGCGACCTGTCCTGGTAACTAGAGTGCTTATGACAGCTAGTAGCGAAGATGGATTAGTATTGAAACATACCCACTCCAGGTAATTTGACATGAAAACACAGCCATATGGACGGTAGGTCTGTTGCGTAGCTACAGTGTCTGGCAGAAATATAGTACAGGCCGAATCTATATTAAGAACTTGTTTATTATCCTTTTAGCATGCATTTGTTGCTAATTTTGCTTCTCTGCTCCTTCTTAATGGGAAGCGTTTGACGCCTTCTTGCCAAGGAAAGATAATCCAGGGTTGCCATACGTACGACTATAGTCGTACGCATACGACTATTTTGACTAATTGTACGTGGTACGACCGTACTTTATGTCGTACGCAATTTTGTACGACTATTTCACTGAAGGGGAAAAAATAATTGGGAACTTATAATATTGGTCTATAATTAAAATGAAATTTATGATTAATTCGTCCCTTTTAGATAAGTTTTCTTCATTTAATATGTCCTGGACTAATATGACAGGAACATGCTTTTAAGGGGGGGATGCTTTGAAAATCGATCTGTAACTATGCTTGCCATGCAAGTCATAATTTATCTTGAGCTTTAGGTTTCACGTAGACGGCGCCGTTATATCAAAATAATACGAGTTTAATTTTATTAACTTCCTTGTTTGTTCGATAAAGGAAATCTTTTATCAATTAAATAGTGCCGCACTATCATTTAGAAGTCTAAACGCGCCGACATTATAGAGGTGTCGGGTTTGAGTCTACTGTAGATGAATTAATTTGATATAATTTTCAGCCGCTGCATTTATTGGCCTATCTGCCGACGCGCCGGCCAAAGATCAAATTCTGCTGACTTTAAATATAAGAAATTTGTTTCTAACCAAGCGTCATCGTGCACGCCTTAGGCCTACTGCGATGATAGTGTTGATGATGAAGAAATGGGTGGTGATTTGTTTCAATGCTGAATGTCATTGTGGATGTGAACTATAATTAGTAGTACTTTTATTTGGAAATAAAATTTACTGGTAGATATATTTATTTTGCGATTCTTTATCAACTGCGTAATGACATGAAGGTGATAATGTCAGTGAAATGACTCCAGCGCCGAAAGTTAACCAGCATTTGCTCTTAATGGGTAGAGGGAAAACCTGGAAACAACGTCAACCAGATAACTCGTCTCATCCGGGATTTCAACTCTGGCCCGCTCGTTTCACAGTCAGACTGCTAACCATTACTACACAGCGGTGGACTAGAAGTATATTAAGAAGTTGATAAATGTACGACAATTTTATGCTGAAGTACGACAATTTTTATAAGTTAGTACGACGGTTTCGATTCCTTTATCTGGCAACCCTGAGATAATCTTTCAATCACATCCAGTTTGCCAGGGGTTTTATTTACTCATGAGGTTATACGAATTACAAAAAAAAAAAAAAAAAGAAATATTGTAGGCCTAACACTACAAAAAGCCGATTTGTGGGTTTTCACGAATATCTATGTTTTCAGTATTTCTGGTGTTTAAGAAGTGGTTTCCGGCACTCTGTCTGTCTATACACAATGATTTTTCCTAGAAAAGTTGGATGAATGTTGTTTATGTTGAATTTCCTGAAGTCATTTCCACCAGTGAATGATTCCTCTGAAGTTCAATAATTTTCAGAGTAAATTAATGTCTTTATTTGGAATATAATTAGTTATAATGAAAATTAATTATTCTTCTAGATCTGATCTAGAGACTATTATCAATTTTTCCTACATAACTAGAGTGGTAATATATCCAGTATGTGCCTAATCGTTATTCGCCACGAAAAAAATACTGTATTACGTAAGTGGAATGAGTTATGCAACAACAGATTAATTTTTTTGTCCTCTGCAGGCAAATAGTCGTAACTGCAGTATATTCTGTAATACAGCGAGTTTTCTGGTAATTTAATCCAGCTTAACGAATAATTATCTAATGGCAGCAAACATGAATTTAAAAATCGAAATTAAATTACCTGAGGATAACTATTATCACGAATTGTATTCGCCAAGATAATCCCGATGCGAACAACTGTAATTGAAGGGTTCAGAACCATAGTGGGCCAAGCGCCATTTACTAAAACCATAGAAAACAAGGGTTAAAATGAAGTTATTACCATAATTCATTGGAAACATATAAGAAGTAATATAAAGTATACACATTCAAACTAAATGATATGTCAGTCTTCATTAAAATATGGTACTCACTTAACTTTAACCCTTGCTTTCTTCGTTTTTAATAAATGGCGCATGGCCCACTATGGCTATGAACCCTTCAATTCTGAAAAACTAAAACACTCGAGATTATAATAATAAGATCCAGAAAAACAGTCGAATCGAAGCAGAGATGATAAGAATAAAATGCTCCTTGGAATAAAAACAACTGGACATTTGAGGTTATAACACAGTCTAATATATACAGTTACGAAGATTGAGTTGATGAGAGTACTAGGAACAATAGACTGTGCCGGTACTATTTCTAATTATCTGTGATGAGGCAAAAGTAGCGATCCTAATGGTTAGCAACTATCTATGGATGCATATTCCTTACGTATTGAGCTTCGTGACTGTATATACTAGACTGTTGTTATAACATCACTTTATATTAAACACTTTTATCATTACTTATCTATAATTTTCAACATGTTTAATTTTATTGTAAACATTTTTGCTTACAGTAATTAATTCTGCAATTATAGTAATTAATTATTGTTGCATGTTGAGACTGCGAGTCTCTCGTAATTACTTGATTGTTGATACATCGAAACAGAGACGATACAAATGAAACAAATGAACGTAGGAGGAGGGAAACTATCATTTATTAATTTTGAGCAGCGTACTTTTAACTATCACTGTAATTCGAATCTCATCGGACAATCTAGCGTTGAAGAGCTCGTTCATTGGCTGAGACGTTCGCGTGGGATTATCTTTAAAATACCTGAATACAAGGTTTCTTATTTTCCCCTCTCAACATTGAGTTTCAGTTCATACTCACTTCCTTTTCCTCCGTTTTGTATTCTATGACAGCAGACTAATACATAGATTTTTTATTGTAAAATTCACATCATATTTTTATTATACACACATAATACATACATTATGTATTCCAGCCCAGACCCAGTATTTTCTTATTTTTCCTATTTTCTGCCTTCCTTTTTTGTCTCCGCTTACGATCCATAATTCTTGATCTCGTCTATCAACTGATATCTTCTTCCGCCCCAAAGTCTTCTCCCGTTCACCATTCCTTCCAGTACATCCTCCAGAAGATAGTTTCTTCTTAGCCAGTGACCCAACCAATTCCTTTTTCTCTTCCTGATCAGTTTCAGCATCATTCTTACTTCAGCCACTCCTTTCAGCAAAGCTTCATTTCTTATTCTGTCTGTCCATTTCACACACTCCATTCTTCTCCATATCCACATTCCAAATTCTTCCAGTCGTTTCTCTTCACTTCGTTGTAATTTCTATGTTTCTGCTACATACAATGCCATACTACACACAAAGCACTTCACTTGTCTCTATGTTAGTTCCTTTTCCAGAAGACCGCAGATGCTCCTTTTATGGACATTATGGCGAAGTGAAGAAAAGCGACTGGACTCGTTTGAAATGTGGTTATGGAGAAGAATGGAAGGTGTGAAATGGACAGACAGAATAAGAAATGAAGCTGTGTTGGAAAGAGTGAGTGAAGAAAGAATGATGCTGAAACTGATCAGGGCGAGAAAAAGAAATTGCCTGGTTCACTGTCTGGGAAGAAATTGCCTACTGAAGGATGCACTGGAAGGAATGGTGAATGGGAGAAGAGTTAGGGTTAGAAGAAGATATCGATGATAGACGACATTGAAATACTGTATATGGATCAAATGCGGTGACTAAGAGGAAGGCAGAAAATAGGAAAGATTGGAGTCGGCTGGGTTAGCAGTGAAAGAACTGACCTTGTACAGAACACTATGTATGTATGTATGTATGTATGTATGTATGTATGTATGTATGTATGTATGTATGTATGTATGTTACTGGCCTACGTAAAACTATATATGTATGTAGCATAATATTAGACCCACATTAGTGGCACAACTGCATTTGGATTTCTCCCAGGCTTACATCTCCAATTCATATCATGCTCTGCCAGTCGTAGACTATTTCTTTAATCTATTAATTTAATAGAGTGGAGTTCTGAGTGACGGAACACTTAACTTACTGTAGTGAGGAGAAATATCATGACCCCAAATAACGTGATATAGAAATTAACGTTTGAATGCATGTCTGCGTTATTTATTTAAATATTTGTTCAGGATATAAAATTAAATTTTACTGTTTTTACCATACTTGAAAAAATGCGAAAGTATTCATAGAAGTTGAAGTTATCTTGGAATGAAGTCAGCCGTTGTGATTGTACACATCCTATACACATACACAGACGCGCGCGCGAGTGCAAACACACACACACACACACACACATATATATATATACATACATACATACATACATACATACATTCATTGTTTGGAGTTACAGGTTTCAAATCGACAAACTGTCTTCCTCTCTTTCTGTTGTTAAGGCTGGTTGTTGTAACAACCCCAAGCTACAACGAAAGTAACTTTGATCGGGGAAGCGTGAAATTGGAAGTAAAACAAAACAAAGTGACACACAAGAAACAGACCTTCCTTATCCCAGTAGCAATACTACATCAGCAGGAACAAAATCAAGGGACAACATACATGTAATGCCTTTGCCATTTTGCGTACGTGACCTGACGTCAGCGAGTAGGACCCATTCCTACGTTGGGTTGCAATCCTAAGATTTTTCTTTATCGGGGAGCGTTAGAAAAGTCTATAGGCTATGTCGAAATGCTGAAAATCTATCAATGGGAATAGTGTATAGGTGACAAATTGTCGGTTATAAAATAATTTTAAGTTTTATTTAGATATTTTCTTTCTTTAATTACAGGCACATATAAATCTTACAGCAAACAGTATTTACTTATCTTAATTTCATTACACTAAATCCTGTATAGGTGTTACACGCAATGAAAGGGATTTCTTAAAATCCCCTGTCAGTTTTATTAATTTTTCTATTTCACTATCTTTTCCCCCCCCCTTTCTATTGTTTCACATTTTACAATTTTTAGACTTTGATTTCTTGGCGCTCTGACGTAATTAGAACCTTACACAGTAGATACATAGCGTTACCCCGATGACGTAGGGTACGTTAGCATGGCATCAAGTCTCTAATAATAAAACACAGAACATCAAATTAATAACAATAAAGTTCAATATTCGTATCCGGTGAGGCATTCATATATTATTTACCTTAATCTTCGCGCAAAATTTGCAAATGTTGTGACGCTGTTAGCAGAAGAGTAAATGATACTAAGGGATATACTGCTGGAGCTAAATAACAGCTGTGAGCAGTATGAGGCAGAGATAAATGCAAACAGTATGAAGACCGTGACTATCGGAAGAAAAATAAAAAAGGTAAACGTAGTTAATCGGCGATGTATGCATTGGAGGGGGAAAGGAACTGACCAACCTACCCCATTGTCTCCAGACCTAGTTGCCTCATGAGGGATGCCTTATTGGTGTTACTTATGAGATTCAAACCTGTCTTCGGACAGTTGACTAAACAAACAACGAGCGCATTCGAAATGAGGCAGTGGAGTAAATGGACAGCTTCAAACACTTGGGATCCTATAAGAAGTAACATAGTTGCTGCCAAAGGGAGGATAGCAATGGCAAATGAAATCCTTAATAGGAAAAGGAGAATTTTCTGCTGACTTTTGAAAAATAACTAAGGAAGTGTTTTATATGGAGTGCGGAAAAATGTTAAATGTTATGTTTTATTTAACGACGCTCGCAACTGCAGAGATTATATCAGCGTCGCCCGGATGTGCCGGAATTTTGTCCCGCAGGAGCTCTTTTACATGCCAGTAAATCTACTGACATGAGCCTGTCGCATTTAAGCACACTTAAATGTCATCGACCTGGCCCGGGATCGAACCCGCAACCTTGGGCATAGAAGGCCAGCGCTATACCAACTCGCCAACCAGGTCGACTGAAGTGTGGAATTGTATGGGACAGAAACATGGAAACTGAGAAGAAGTGAAGAGGAACTTCTAGAAGCGTTTGGTATGTGAACATGGCGAAGGATTGAGCGTGTGAAATGGACAGAGAAAATAGAAATTAATGTGTGCTAGAAAGAGTGGGTGAAGAAAGAATAATATTTAAACTGATCAGGAAGAGAAATACAAATTGACTGTGTATGCGCAAATCTATGTCTTCAGGAGACTTAAATGTCTCCCACATAACTATAATGCATCCTCTACTAATGAGAGATTTGAAGCCAGTTTTACTATTAATTCTCTTAATCTTGCTGAACAATTGACTCTAAATATGTATGCTCTACTCCACTGATTACTCCACATCGCTCAATTTAATTAATTTGTTTTTTTTTTGGTACTGCTTTTTATATATTTCCGTACAAAAAAGTAATACGCAAAGACTAGCCCCTTTCCTACAGTCCGCCACTGGGTGTCTATCGTGTTTATTTTCAGCATAACCGCGAGCGTGTTCTGTCTCAAATAGTCGGTTTGGAGCGCAAGTTATCTGTTTATATTTTCCGACCATTTCTGGGCATGGAGATACCTACATCTGCAACGCCAAATTCAAGATACTGTATAGGCCGCGCCACCTTTTTCGGCATGTGAAATAAGTAATGGCATCCTTAAGTTCGAGTGTCTTATCTTTCTAGCAGTCTATGGACGATAAAGCTGACAACTGTGACTGGCAGATTGTTGATGTGACGTGTATTTAGGAGGAGGTACCGTTCTCAGCTGCAGTGGCAACAGAAACTCACTGACTGGACACTGTACTCAAGGACACACCGCAGGAACGCTGGCGTAGGGAAAGTTAATTGCAAGTACCGGTATATTACTTTTGCCACAGTCTGGGCAGAAAGACTGACAACTGCGATTGGCAGATTGCTGACGTAACGTGTATATGAGATGGTACCATTCTCAGCTACATTATCAGCAGATGCTCACAGAATGTGCATTGTACTCAAGGACACGCGCCAGAAACGCTGGCGTCAGCAATACACGTATAGCTCTATTTCCAAACAGTTCTATGTCGACAATCTTTCGGTACATACATAGTGTTCTGCCAAATGACAGGTCTTTCAGTGCAAATCTAGCATTCTCGAATATAAATAACAAATTCATAAGAGTTTTTTTGTTCAAAATGGCCGATATTATGATTTTCCAGAATATTGATCTCTACTTCTGGACAGTCTATATAGATTTCATTAATTAGGACTAGGAAAGGGAACGTACTGAGAAAACAAATCCCACGCCAGATTCTATTAAATTCGTCGAATTTTGAACTTGAAGCTGTTGCGTGGACAGCCGATGCTCTGGTCGTTCGATTAATGCTGCGATGTAGTGGGTTAGCCTATAGAATAAGGTAGACGGGCGCTGTGTCGCTGCGTCCTTTAATTAAATGCCTATGTACATTGCATTGTCCTCCCATGCCCACATTGCCTGCCGATCCGCTACCTGCCTAATTATCCCGACATTTCCAAGAAATAAATTGAGTAGACGAGAACATATAGCTGACTCTAATGAATTGCTGACATTACTCGTAAGGACATTGCTCGTTTTGGTAACTGGGTTCTAATACCAGTATTAGTAATTAAGAACTAACTCAATAAGAACGATTTTAAATATATAAATACTATTGTATACAGGGTGGAAGGTCACCTATTACATTGACAAGGGAAGTCAATGACAACAAGTTTTTCTCAAATAAGTTTTTCGATACGTCCAATAGTTTTTGAGAATACGGAATGTAACGTATTGCAACACTGCAGCGCTCCTTGAGGTCATTGCTCTGCAGTGGGGGGGGAATGTAACTACAACCATTCACTTCGCAAGACTTGCGATCGAAACGTATCTGATGAGACGTTTTTGTTTACATTTTCCTCTCGCAAGTCTTGCAGAATGATTGCAGTGAGTGTAAACTCACTCCCACTGCGGAGCAATGACCTCAAGGAACGTTTCAGTGTTGCAACACGTTACATTTCATATTCTCAGAACTATTGGACGTATCAAAAAACTTATTTCACAAAACTTATTCTCATGGACTTGATATATTATTTCTGTAAATTAATGTAATTGGCCCTCTTCCACTCTGTATATGTAAACTGTATGTGCAGTAAGTGCAGGTAGAAAATATTTCTATAATTAACTATTTCCAGTCCGTCGGTATAACTTAATGGATAGTGCATGAGTCTTCTAACCAGGTGGTCCGTGACCCTATTCCTGGTGTGAGCGGAAATTTATTCCATTCCAGGGGACTGGGTGCTTATCACTTGTCTTGTACTTGGCCTATGTCCTCTCCGCGGTGGCCGTATATCGTGCAGACAACACGATCGGGATGTTGACATTGTGAGATAGTCTAAAACAGTGGTCGTCAGCACTCGCTGAAATGGGTAAAGGGTAACGAGTGTATCGCAATATGCACCGTCGTGCAGAAGGGAGAGTCAGAAAGCATACCCGCCAGCAGTCACAGATGCAAGCTAGTGCAATGGGGCATAAGAATAAAACTGAAGGATTTCCTTCGAAGCAAGAGGTTGAAGTATAAGCATATGCTTCGAATTGTAAGAATAACCTCTACCTTATCCTTCGACCTTATGCTTCTAAGACAGGAGTATGTGCTCACGAATGTTGTTGTGTCGTTTCATGTTGCAGTACTGTGTATTTGTCGGCGCTCTTTGTCAGCTGAGTGCGGGTGTTCGGTTTCATAAAGAAATGCGATAAGCAGCAATGGTAGGCATCCCAATGACAAAGCAAGTTTCCTTCTGATGCTAATAAACCACACTCATTTCAATCACGCACCGTGGCGTCGTGGTCTAAGGCATCTTGCCTAGGACTCGCGTTACGGAATGCACGCTGGTTCGAGTCCTCGTGAGGGAAGAAATTTTCTCATAAAATTTCGGCCAGTGTATGGGTCCGGTACCCACCCAGCATCGTGATGCACTTGGGGAGCTACGATAGATAGCGAAAATCCGGTTTCGCAAACCAGTTATGACGGCTGGGGGGATCATCGTGCTAACCACACGATACCTCCATTCTGATTGGATGATCGTCCACCTCTACTTCGGCATGTGAACGTGAGGCCAGCAGCCGGCTGGTCGGTCTTGGCCCTTCAGGGCTGTTAAGCCATGGATTTACTTTTACTTTACATTTCAATCACAACTAAATAAGGATTCCACGTGGTTAAAACTGCATCTTCCGATTCAGACAGCGGTAGCTTTGTGCCCCTTGAAAGTACAATTATATTTTTAGCTACACATCCTGGAATATTAGAAAAAAGTGACAAGTTCCAGAAGTGAAAAGGAAAAAAAAAGAGGTAGCATTTCAGAAAATTATAAAAATTATTGTAAGAAAATTCGGCATACTAATAAATTCCTCTTAACATGCGTCTTTGAAGTACCCATAACAGCATTATTAAATATTATAATTAAGCCTACTATAAGAAATACTGATAGTTAATTAAAGTTTCTACGTTGATCTGTGTGCATCAATAAAATACGAGTAGTAAAATTATACCAATGCAGTGACGTGAATGTATTTGAAGTCCTTCCAGTGGCAGGTTCCTCTTGCTCTTCAGTATTTTCATCTTCATTTAAATCCTATATATTGTCTGTAAAGTCATAATTATGATCATATAGGTACTTCGCTAGCTTACATTGTGCAACACAAAGCAACAAACAATATGACTGTTGGGATATTTGAGGCAGCATTGTACAGGCGTATTGTAGAATGGGAAACCTGCTTCATAGTTGGCCAAAGGAACGTTCTGTTATAAATAACTGTCTCTTTATTTAAAAATCCGATTTCGATATGATACCATGAGCCATGGTTCGAAGCCGCCACTCAATAGGACAGGTATTTTTAAATCCACTGAACACATCACGAACTGATGAATTTTTCCTTATTCTACAGTCAAGAACGGACCCTGGCCAACTGCAACACTAGTAAAGCATTCTTTTGCTTTGCATGTAGCTTGCAACATACTCCTAATTTTATCACCATATCACCATGCTGTGTATGTTTAGCAATACGCACGAGTGCAGTCTAATACACTGATTACACTCGGAAAATTTAATTTCTATAACTATTCAGGTTCATATCTTGTAATGATGGTGACAACTTGAGCCATTTGTTCGCTTTTTCCGTTATATTTAAATACATTAATAATAGTTTTACTCATAGTGGTCCAATGTATACCCATCTCTTCTGCAATACCGGAGCTCCAAGCCCTTCCTATATCAGCATCGGAAACCCGTACTACTCCCAAGAATTCACTCTAACCTATTTTTACTATTGCAGATAATAGATGAAATGGAATGTTGCAGGGAACGGGAGTATCCCGAGAAAAATCTTTGCAACGTCTGATTTGTCTACCACAAATTCCAACACGACCTGGCCAAGGATCGAATCCGGGCCTCCGGGATTGTAGACAGCGCGCTAGCACTTGGGCCCCTCCTCTTATCTCCTGTGTTTCCTCCAGAAAATGTGATGTAATCCATTGGATATTTTCTTCATTAAGTGTATATATACTGCTCCCTAACAGTACACCAACGTAATTTGTAGTATTTTTCACGACGTAATGCGACTGGTAATTCAACCAGATCAGTAAACTACAGAGATGAGTCTGCTCCTGACCAGACTTCACTTTTTAGAAGGATATGCTTCGGAATCGAAGGATATGCTTCACTTTATTCATACATTTTTTCTAATTCTGAAGCAAAAGGTTGCGCTCCAAGCAAATGCTTCTTCCTGTGAAGCAAGTGCTCTTTTCCTATTGCTTCATCAAGAGCAGAAGGTTTTGCTCTGCATTTTATTATTAAAATCTGAAGCACATCCTTCAAAATAGTAGAGTAAAAGGATATGCTCAACTTTATTCTTACGGCCCAATGTCTTATCCGCGGGTGAGGGACAATAGCCCGAAGGTGCCCTGTGCTGATGACCGCTGGTTTAAAAGGATATCCTCTTCTACGCTATTCTATTTTAAATCTGTAAATGGAGGAGCTTAAGTAATGAGACAAAGAAGAACTATATTCTATGTTTTCATAATCTTCTGTCTAAATACCATAACATATTTATAGAAAATATTCATTTGAACGCTCAATACATGACTTCTCTGTCATTATAGTGTGTTTTCTTTCAATTTTTATTTAAATAATGCAAACTTCTCTATGACTCTCACCAGTGTTGGTCTCAATTTTCTTTTAATTAATGTTAATTTCCTATTACTTTCGTAGATATTGATCTGAATTTTTATTTCAATAAAGTAAACTTCTCTATTATTTTCGTAAGTGTTGCTCTCAATTTTTATTAAAATAGTGTAAAGTTATCTAATACTCCCGAAAGGTTACTCTGAATTTATATTTAAATAATGCAAACTTCATTATTCTCGTAGGTGTTGTACTGAAATTTTATTTAAATAATGCAAACTTCTGTATTATTCTCATAAGAGTTGCTCTGAAATTTTATTAAAATGATGAAAATATTATATTATTCTAGTAGGTTGTTGCTCTGAATTTTTTCTTAAAATAATAAAGAATTCTTCATTACTCTTGAATACGTTGCTGTGAATTTTTATTAAACTAATGCAAACTTCTCTATTACTCTCGTAGGTGTTGTAAATTTGTATTAAAATAATGCAAACTTCTCTATAACTCTAGTAGGTGTTGTAAATTTTTATTAAAATAACGCAAATTTCTCTATTACTCTCGTCGGTGTTGTAAATTTTTATTAAAATATGCAAACCTCTCTATTACTCTCGTAGGTGTTGTAAATTTTTATTAAAATATGCAAACCTCTCTATTACTCTCGTAGGTGTTGTAAATTTTTATTAAAATATACAAACCTCTCTATTACTCTCGTAGGTGTTCTAAATTTTTATTAAAATATGCAAACCTCTCTATTACTCTCGTAGGTGTTGTTGTAAATTTTTATTAAAATAAAGCAAATTTCTCTATTACTCTCGTAGGTGTTGTAAATTTTTATAAAAAATAATGCAAATTTCTCTATTACTCTCGTAGGTGTTGTAAATTTTTATTAAAATAACGCAAATGTCTCTATTACTCTCGTAGGTGTTGTAAATTTTTATTAAAATAATGCAAATTTCTCTATTACTCTCGTAGGTGTTGTAAATTTTTATTAAAATAACGCAAATTTCTCTATTACTCTCGTAGGTGTTGTAAATTTTTATTAAAATAACGCAAATTTCTCTATTACTCTCGTAGGTGTTGTAAATTTTTATTAAAATAAAGCAAATTTCTCTATTACTCTCGTAGGTGTTGTAAATTTTTATTAAAATAACGCAAATTTCTCTATTACTCTCGTAGGTGTTGTAAATTTTTATTAAAATAACTCAAATTTCTCTATTACTCTCGTAGGTGTTGTAAATTTTTATTAAAATATGCAAACCTCTCTATTACTCTCGTAGGTGTTGTAAATTTTTATTAAAATAACGCAAATTTCTCTATTACTCTCGTAGGTGTTGTTGTAAATTTTTATACAAATAATTCAAATTTCTCTATTACTCTCGTAGGTGTTGTAAATTTTTATTAAAATAACGCAAATTTCTCTATTACTCTCGTAGGTGTTGTTGTAAATTTTTATAAAAATAATGCAAACCTCTCTATTACTCTCGTAGGTGTTGTAAATGTTTATTACAGTAATGCAAACTCCTTTAATACTCTCGTAGGTGGTGTTGTAAATTTTTATTTAAATGATGCAAACTTCTCTATTACTCTCGTCGGTGTTGTAAATTTTTATTTAAATAATGCAAACTTCTCTATTACTCTCGTAAGTATTGTTGTGCATTTATATTCAAATGATGCCAACTTCTCTATTACTCTCGTAGGTGTTGTAAATTTTTATTAAAATACTGCAACTTCTCTATTACTCTCATAGGTGGTGTTGTAAATTTTATTAAAATAATGCATATTTCTGTATTACTTTCGTAGGTGTTCTGAATTTTTATTAGAATAATGCGAAATGCATATTTCTGCATTACTTTCGTAGGTGTACTGAATTTTTATTAGAATAATGCGAAATTCTCCATGTATGTGTGTGTTCAATCTGTGCTAGACCAGCAGTGGAGCCACCAGTAATA
Organism: Periplaneta americana; assembly: GCF_040183065.1. Taxonomy (NCBI): domain Eukaryota; kingdom Metazoa; phylum Arthropoda; class Insecta; order Blattodea; family Blattidae; genus Periplaneta; species Periplaneta americana. The sequence goes on from NC_091120.1 coordinate 78,079,125, forward strand.
TGAAGAGTCCGCATCATCTTAATAATTTAGAGGTCGGACATAGCATTTTTTTAGTTGGTTATTTAACGACAAGGTATCAACTACAAGATTATTTAGCGTCGATGAGGTTTTTAATAGCGAGATGAGGCCCAGGATTTGCCATAGATTACCTGGCATTCACCTTACGGTTGGGAAAACCTCGGAAAAAACCCAATCAGGAATGAAGCGGGGATCGAAACCCGCGGCCGAGCACAACTTCAGACCGTCAGGCAAGCGCCTTAATCTCTCACTTGTTTCATCTCGCATTCATGTAAAATCTATCACTAAATATTACTACCATTGACCCGTTCCGTTCCCCATTCTTGTAATACCAACACCAAACTTTGCCTTCAGAAATTGTAACCGTTGCCCACATCATCTCCCATTCTTCTAAATCTATTAAGAAACATCATTTTTAGAAAGTCAATCCCGTTTCCCATTCTTTTAAAAATAGTCCCGCGCCGTGGCGTCATGATCTAAGGCATCCTGCCTAGGATTCGCGTAAAGGAATGCGCGCTAGTTCGAGTCCTCATGGGGAAAGAAATTTTCTTGTGAAATTTCGGCCAGTGTATGGGATCGGTGCCCATCCAGCATCGTGATGCACTTGAGCTACGATAGGTAGGGAATCCGGTTGCGAAAGCCAGCTATAACGGCTGGGGGGATCATCGTGCTAACCACACGATACCTCCATTCTGGTTGAATGATCGTCCACATCTGCTTCGGCATGAGAACGTGAGGCAAGCAGCCAACTGGTCGGTCTGGGCCCTTCAAGGGCTCTGGCGCCACAGACGGATTCTTGTAAAAACTGTCATCAGATATTATCATTAGACATTTTGACCGTTGATCCGTTCCGAACCCCATTGTTGTAAATCTGTCACTAAATATCTGCAGTGCCTGGAAATTTCCACAAACGTTTTTTGATAATTTATTGACAACTTACGGAACATCTAATCGCTTGGAAAAAGAGACATTAGTATTTCTCCCATTACAATAACTAATACAGAGAAAAGTCAAATCGACATAAACCAGTGTAAGTTGTCAATAAATTATCAACAAAAGGTTTGTGGAAACTGACTTATGTCACTTTTCCCAGGCACTGCAGATATTATCTTCAGAAATTACAACCGTTGATCCACTCCGTACCCAATTGCTTTGAAATATATCACTAAATATTATCTTTAGAAATTAGAAGTGTTGATCCGTTCCGCTCCGCATTCTTGTAAAAATTATCAGTTAATATCTTTAGAAATTAAAATTGTTGATTCGTTCCATTCCCCATTCTTGCAAAAACTATTATCAGATATTATCTTTAGACATTAGAGCCATTCATCCGTTCCGCTGTCCAATCTTGTAAAACTGACATAAAATATTACTTACTGATCATTCATTCATTCATTCATTCATTCATTCATTCGTTCATTCATTCATTCATTCATTCATTCATTCATTCATTCATTCATTCCATGTTCAGCTCAAGGATAGGTCTTTCATCTGATATCTTCGTCTGCCCGTAACTCTTCTCCCTTTCACCATTCCTTCCAATGCATCCTTCAGTTTTTCAGCCAGTGACCCAACCAATTCCTATTCCTCTTCCTGATCAGTTTCAGCATCATTCTTTTTTCACACTCTTTCCAGCACAGCTCCATTTCTTATTTTGTCTGTCCACTTCACACGTTCCAATCTTCTCCAAATCCACATTTAAAATGCTTCTATTCGCTTCGCTTCTCTTCACTTCGCTTATTGATAAGTAGAGACATTTTCTGGCAATGCGATCAGCATGGCATAACGGCAACACTGTAGATAACACAGATCAAGGTCACCTGCGTAGTTCAGGCAGTAGCGCGTTTGCCTGCCGATCCGGAGTTTCGCTCGGACGTGGGTTCGATTACCCATTTGGCTTATTACCTGATTGGTTTTTTTCCGAAATTTTCTCCCAACTGTAAGGCGAATATGAGGTAATCTATGTTGCTATCACCAATTCGATAGTCGCTAAATAACCCAGTAGTTAATACAGCGTTGTTAAATAACCAAAGTAAAAAACACAGAGCAACGCAAGTTAAGACCACACTCAGTTTCTTACCAATTATATAAATAATCTGCACTTCTTTGCCAGGAACCGAACCCCACGTCAATGTATTTGCATTAATAAACACTATAAATTATTCCTTAGTAACTGAATCAATACATATTAGTAATAAAACAAATTAATTGGAAATTAATTAATTTAAATAGGAATTATATTTCTGCCTATGCTAATTTGTATCGTCACTAACTTGTTTTAGATTCTTCTCATTTTGCATCTCCCAGTACAGAAGATTTGATTTCTGAGGAACACTCCCTCTGCAGATGCTGCACATTGTGGGCATGCGAGAGTGGAAGAAGAGGGGGAGGTTGGTTTGAGGGCCTTGTGAAGGCAGATTTTAATTCGATGCCAAAGACATGCCCCCTTCAAGTGGTAGTTGTGGATGCGACTACAGAGATGGAAAAAGGAGGAGAGGGAACGTGTACGAAGGGGGTTTGAAGAGAAATCAATTTATGAAGTTCCCTGGTTTGAAACCTATCCCTCCTCCCGCAATTCCCTCTGTACTTCCCACTTAGGCCAGCAACTTAATTGTCTTCGTCGTGGCCATATCTTCGACAACGCATTCCTACTGTCTGGTTTGTGCATCTCCTCGGGGAACTGCAATCCGCACAACAGCGCTAGGACCAGTCCTATAGTCGTTGCCATGCGACGTAAATGGCATGTATTTAGATGATCAATGCAATGACTTTCGTGCGAGATCGTGCGTATTTGCTTGGTTTCCGCACAAAACCAATCTGCGGAAAGTCTAAAATTTCACATTCAGTATTCCCAACCTAACACGCATAACAATTTCCCTCTTCTTACCGCTTAAGTGACATATTGATTTTACTGCTTTAGGCTTTTAACATATTATTTTTAGAGACGTTCAATATAGTAATATTTATAAATTGGAAACTTACCACTGCAATTTCACCTAAATTGCACTGTTAATTATTGTTTTTAAACATTTGAAAAAATTAAGTAAACTCTACAACTCCACTAAAGTTACTGCATTCGTAATGCAAGTAACATTAAGGAAGCCGTGAAAAAATCAACAAGATTCCAGACTCATCATAGACTGGGGGGGGGGGAGACAGACGTATGTCACGGCCTGCTGGAGTATAGTAAACACAGAAAACATTTTAAAGCAACAATGTTGAAGATATATATCTTCGTTTTGCAAATTTGCCATCATTAAACAGAAACCAAGATGGAGATTTCATTGCAACTAATTAGAAATTCCTCTTTCAGGTATGTAATAAACGATCTTCGCTCAACTACGTTTCGCTTTTTCAAACTTTTCCTCGAACATGAAAACTTCAACATACCGCTCGTGTAACGCATATTACTATTGTACATACTACAGCAAAATATTGTCAAATTCAATAAAGCTTCGTGAATTAGATTATTATTATTATAGGCTACTTTACTCTTACTATTTCTGCAATGTGCACGTGGTTGAATAAAAAATGTACGAACAAGAATATACACAGTATCTCCTGGCCTAGTTGCCTCATAAGTGGTGCCTTCTTGGTATCACTTGTGAAGTTCAGACCTGTCTCCAGACAGTTGGCTACTAAACAGCAACAATACACACAGTAGCGTCGTGCATTACAGGCGGTATGTTCGGTTCAAGTTTTTCTAGTATGGCGAAGATCGATATTCGCCGATGTTCTCTATGCAGGAGGAGGACTGTCGTGTTTGTTCCACCTTGTTATAAAAATATTCGCTATACTGCTCTCCCACCTCTAAATGTTTTAAGCACTTAAGAATTTTAGCACAGATCTTGTTGTTAGTATTTCGTATGAAATAAGACTAAGTTTGTAATGTCTTGGTTGCCTCTCTCATGTTCGAGAATTGCAGGACACTAATACACAGTTCGACTATAGTAAGGAATATAAGCCATGTTTTTGAAGGTCACTCGTAACTAGTGCGATGTTGTACAGTTGAACTGAAGCTCTATCTCTTTTTCTCTAGTGCAGTGATGTCAAAGCAAGCGCATTTTTCTGACCTTGACGTCGTGCGCGGGCATCAAGCGCTAAGTATGGAAAGAGGAAGGGTTGTGTATATGAATAAGCAGCCTGTTGGTTTAAGAAAACAGTGGTGCGCAAACTTCAAACGGAACGTGAAATTTTATGTCGTTATTTTTATATAACTTCTTTCTGTTTGATATTATCTATATCGTCTGTAAAACAAAAGTACTAACACCAATTTCTTAATATTGCTGTTGTGTTTTAAATATCAATAACATAATGAAGAGTTAAGAAGGAATATTCACATAAATTCCATAGCAGTAAACTATACTGTACTAAATGGATGAAACACACAATTCATAAAGAAAGTGATATCCAAAAAAGAAGAGATTGAGTATGACATGATAAGTTGGAATTGATATTGATGGTACATTTAGTAATCAATAAACTAATCAAAACAATATTACAGCACAAAGCAAAGTTACCTGAGTACTATACATGTTTTAAGTGTAATTAATAATCCATAACAAAACTCTTATCGCATTATGCTTTTAAGGTGATATTGGTGAGCAACTTCCTATCATCAGAATATTAAATTATTTTCTCGAAATGTGCTGAAACTATAGAGCTGACATTTTAACAACACATGGGCACGTATCTTTTGCTTATGATGTAACAGTAGTTACTTTGTTAATTCACTTCCTTACAAACATGCGAATATTTTCAAAAATTTCAGTACACTATCTTCAGTAATACGTATTTACAGTATATTAGATTTACGAAAACATTCTGTAAGGCTACTAAATAAATGGGCCTATATCTGAAAATTTCACTTTTCTATAAAAAAAAAAGCTGAGAAAATATTTCTTTTCAATAAAAAATCAAACTTGTGAAAAATGAGCATTAAAATTAAAACTTACATTCTTATAATGCACTTATACTTCTCAGGCAAATCTAAAAATTAACATGGATACAGTTTTAATAAGTTCTCTTCCCTTTATCCATTAAATCAGTGCTGGCCATCCCTGAATGTAGCTCGACCAAGCGGCATATACTACCTCTTTCGTCTGTCTCTTTCCTTTCCGCTGTAAAGCGCTCAGGCTCTCCTGAGCTCTAAAGCGCGTGCTTGCTCCTATGGGCATAAATTGACATGACTGCTTTACTGTGACATGCGCATGTGCACATTATGCACGTCTTACATGTAAAGCAAGTGCTTAAGAGAAAATCATTCATGCGCTCTTTATTCTTTAAAAGTGTGAAATTCTTTTTTCTTCTGTTATGAAGGCTACGTAGTTAAATAGATAGCATAGTTTTAAGAATTTTAAAGGATTATTTTTAAATTAGCCTTAATTTGTACGTTGAAAGAAAACAATATATTTGAGGCAGGTCACATTAAAAATGTATTGCCTATTAATTTTAGTATATGAACTAATTAAATAATCTAAAAATATAAATATTGCTTGATTACACAACTTTTAACACTATATCAATTTGGAAAACGTATTTTGTGTCTTCCACGTGTTAAATTTTGTTACCTTGTTAACATGTTTCGGCCTGCTATTGGCTATCATCAGAACATCAGGCCGAAACATGTTAACAAGGTAACATAAAATTTGACACGTGAAAGACACAAAATACGTTTTCCAAAATCTAAAAATATTTATTTAACTCAACTTTGTAGTTTTTTCTCAAATTATTGTATTTTCGAATGGAGATATTAAGAGTGTACCGTATGTTATTTTGCTTGGTTATTTAACGACATTGTATTAACTGTGCAGTTTTATAGAGTGTTCGGAAATGGTGATAGTGATATGTATCTGAGGATTCGCATGGAATTGACTTACATTTGCACTATGCTTGGAGAATCTCGGGAAAGAAAACAAATATAATGTAATTACCCTGGTCGGGATTCGAATCTTACCCGAGAGTAAGGTCTGAATAAGAGTCTCGCTCACTTTACTTTTGATCACGTGAGTGAACTGTTTCTCCTTCGTGTTACGTCTCGTGTCTTAAAGTTACTATCAAATAAACAATTAATTATTACATTAACAGAAAATGTTTGTGCAATGTTCGGTAAACTGATATATCATCCAAAGTATAACATGATTCTTCCAGGGTGAATTTTGTAGTGTTACAGGTGTGTACGTAGTTTAATTTCAAAGTAACTGAAGGGCATCCAGATGTTCTGTTGTAGACTATGGAACTACTATTTTTGATGAAGCGATTGTGGGTCTGATGATGACTTACTGCATACCAAGAGTTTCAGTTCTTTTCTTTGTTGATTTTGTTAATGTGCATTCCAGAATGGTTACGTCAGATGTTTTGAAAGGCACAGTGATGCACGCAAACTTTTGTTTTCGGTTGATAGCTAAATTGATATGGACATCTAAAAGGAATTTCAGACGAATAAACGATCATCCTTGAAGACTTAATTTCTTGCAGCTTTCATCGACAAAAAAAAATATATATAATAAAAAATAGAGGGAAAGAACATGTGTACCTGGTTCTTGTTCAAAGGGTGTTATTATATGAGCCAAATATTTGGACCATAATTAAGTATGCAACATCAATACAGGTTCCTGGCAACTGAAATGGAATTTGGCAATTGGCCAGAAATACCTTCAGGTTAAAGCTACGAGAGTTAGCGGGAGTGGGAGAGAGTACGAGGGCTCTACATTTATTTTGAAGGTTACTACCAAATGGTGGAAGTTTTTACTTGTAGCTGAAATCTTCAGCAGCATTTTGCAATATAATTCGAAGGCTTAATATGATACTAATGTAACTACAAAAATTGCTATTTTTACGTTTTTACTCCATTCGATAATAAGTCGTTCTTCTACTTAGTCACAAAAAATCGTAACTCAGTTCCGAACAATCTTCTATATAATACAATTTTATTCCTGAGTACAAACCATGATGTATAGTGCATGTGAAATAAGCATATTGCCAGTTAAGAAATTTGTTGTGAATAAAATTCGGATTGTAGTTATTTCAGTTTCACATTAAGCACTCACATTTTTACAATGGAATATCTCCATCACCCAACACTAAAAGATGGAATTTTATACTACAGCAAAATATCTTTATGCAACAAGTTTATGAAAGATAACGAATAACTCCTTTGTTAGCCCCATAATAGTATTATGAAGTAGTTTTTTTTGTCTATTCATTCATTTTATGTAAAAACCAGGTGTATTATACGTACATACATATCTACCTACACACACACACACACACACACACACACACACACACACACGCGCGCGCGCGCGCACACACACACACAGACGGAACTTAAAACGTTACTTGGAACGAGAAACATTAATAAGGGAGCCTCATTCATTTTCATCTCTTTATTTTCAATAACAATAATATTTAACAATTTTCTAAATCTATTTCCATATATTTTTACCAGAACAAGTCACATAACATTGTATGTATGTATGTATGTATGTATGTATGTATGTATGTATGTATGTATGTATGTATGTATGTATATATGTGTGTATGTATGTATGAAATCATTAAGATTGACTTTCCACGCGTGTTCAAACACAGTCTCTAGGTCTCACGTATTTGTTGCTTTTCACTGTAGAGCTAGGCTATAAACAGCTTTTTTGCGACAGTGCAATCTTCTCTCTTATATTTCATTTTGACTTTAAGGTTCGGCGTACATTAATTGCAAATTTGAAAGTATTTGGAGGAACAGAAATTAATTGTCATTGCGATTGAAATGTTTGCTTCATTTGCAATAAACCCAACAATGTTAATTAGTTCATTCCTATGTACAAGGAGAACCCGCATATATACGTAGTCTACTTGGAACAATTCTTTCTAATACATAGGACGGGCTTCCAATATTTATTTTAAAAAAAGTAATGTTATTCAGTTGTATTTTCACAATATGGACGCGAGACAAACGCGTGCGCAATTCATACGTAAATGTAGAAAGTTAATATACAACGCTGGAATTATTCACATAAAGTTAGAAAAATAAAAAATAATATCTACAGGAAGTTGTCATGTACTGACATACAGCACCAATAGACCTTACAGTGTACTATAAAGTATTTATTTAATAAAAATATTAATAATAATACTATTATTATTATTATTATTATTATTATATTTTACTTTATGATAGAAACTCTCCTGTGGGTTTACAGACAGTTTTCCTCATTGTATCACTAGAATAGATCATGTAGCTTCTTGTAACATGTGTCTTTCAAGCAGGTTGCTACCTTGTTTGAACGTTGAACATTTTCAACTTTCGGAATTTGTAAAAACTGTTTCTAAAACAATTATAATTATTTCGTAATCATCCAGTATGCACTGAGACACTTCATGTGGCATAAGAATTTGAATTGCAAATAATAATAATAATAATAATAATAATAATAATAATAATGATAATAATATAATTTTTATTAAGCGCATTTTTATTAATTTTATTCACGAGTCCATTCATGTGTTCCCATCCTATTCGGGAAATAGTCCTAATAAATGCCACTCGACGATCTGTGTAGGCTATTTGATTTTAGGGCTACCGATAATCTCATATTCTCTCGTGGTATTACATATGATAAAGTGGTAGCAGTTAACTTTCTAGTCTTCTATTGTGAGCATTGTCGCAAATAACGTATCAGAAGAGATACCCATACTTCCGTTTATTTGCCACACCATTTTGTGATGTTCTACCAATATCCTCCGCAATATTAATAAATCTGAACAGTAACTTACTATGGACTTCTCACATCATTTTTACTTGAGAATTGTGACTCTCCGTCGTTTTTCTCCAGATATATTTTGCCAGCGCTTGTTCTAAATCTTCGAATGTGTAACTCGTAAGACTTTTTAATTAGTAAGACACTCGATAATTAGTAGTTAGTAGGAAGACGATTTTAAACAAACAATTATAAAAGGAATCCTACGTTTATGAGAAATTCATTTTCAACGTACGTATAATGACGTGAGATTTTCCACCTTCCAGCACTAACAAGACTTCGAGCGCTGTAGGGGATCTTAAAGGGGAAGTTCTCTCGCCTGTGGACATCTATGCCATATGAAACAATTTTATTGAAGATTCATTTATTAAGTTTACTCGCATGGCTATGAATTCAATTTAGTCGTTTTCTTTTTATGTTGCTGAACTATGTAGGTCTATATTGTGATGTTTAATTTCGTCAATAAAAATAGTGAGAAAATTGATAATTCCGTGTTATTCATATTTATGATTTACTTAAAGATTATTATTTTTTTGTCCTACAGAATCCAGAGCTCCGGATCGAACCCTCCTCCTCTAGAGTTTTCCCTTTGTGTCCTTAAACCTCGACACATACAGGGTGTTTCCGGGCTAGTGTTACAAACTTTCAGGGATGATGGAGAAGGGCACATGTACCAATTTGAGGTAAGGAACCCTGGTCCGGAAATGACTGAGTCGAAATTTATAAGCAAAAATAGTTGTGTGGAAATGGAACTGTAATTTGGCACCACGTGCCCTCCTTCCCTTAACCTTTGGAACAGTCGTGGAAGGAAGGTATGGGCCGGATGTCTCCTACGTGGGTACTTGTACCCAATACAATCTGTGAGCTTGTCTACTGTTCCCATTTGCTCATCCGTATTCGAAAATCATGCCTGCATATTCCGCTCTCGTGTACTCCTCCATTTCACTAGGACTGAACGACTGGACACTGCAACTTGTACACATACATTGCTGTCTACAGACGTGCATATCAGGACCGACCATGTCCGTTACACATTACGCCATCTGCATTGCTTTAGTTTAGTTTCCTGTCCCCATCCCTCAGACAATGCACTGAACGGAATACTGTAGGTAGGCATCGTAAACAACGTCAGATGAATACAGTATGTGTAAGATGTACAGATAAATACACATAAATAAGGTGTACAGAGGAATAAAATTATTTTATTTCCATACAACTATTTTTGATTATAACTTTCGACTCGGTCATTTCCGGATCAGGGTTCCTTATCTCAAATTGATACGTGTGTCCTTCGCCATAATCCCTGAAAGTTTGTAACACCTGCCCAGAAACACCCTGTAAATATACAGGGTAAACCGCATTAATTCTTGTGGATGACTCTTTGAATGAAGGGCAACAAAAAAGCCAAATACCATGTTCCTATATTTTGAATAGTTCTTCAGAAAAACGTGTATTTAAAAATACATGAATTATGAAAACTTGCAACGCTGCGCCCTACAATCAGCTGGGAGTAACACATTAAGTTGTGTTGCTCTCAAAAAACCATTCCACTTGGATTTTTGAAGATTAATGCCATCATGCCATGTACACTGCATTTAAACTCGTAATAAAAATACGGATGATATACCGTTTAACGTTTCTCGTGTTCTGTCCATTCTACGCAACATAAATCTTTCCCACGCTCAATCCAGATGAAATGTGTACACTGTTTCCTCGGCAGGCCAACGGTCTTTAGATGAACGAATCATACTTCATGGCGAACGCTCTCTAATATTCCTGACAATGAAATGAGAAACTATTATTCTAAAGCAACACAGAAAATTAAGGCACCCGATGAAGGGAGAGGAAGAGGAAGAATCTAAGAAAATGCTAGCTGATGTACTTTGCAAGAAAAAGTGTAGAGATGAACAAGAAACTGGAGCACACTCTCATTTGTAAACGAGAAACACTGTAGGATTCTTAAGATGACATCCCTCGGTATCAGCCTTTAGGAATTGCATTGCTGTTGAAGTACTGTACTAGCACTGGTGGTTTCGGGTATACCTCGATTGGACTCGAAAGAAAAAGTAAACGGTGCTCTCGTATCCCTTTAAGCAAACACATCAGTTGCGCTCGGAGCCAATTATTTGATTACAAACTTAACTTCTGCATTGTTTTCTTCCGGGATTTTAACTTAAAATACAATTAATTCCTTGCGAAAAAAAACAAAAAAAACAAAAAAATACATGTGCGGAATTGCATAGTTTTTTCTCACTTAACTTTAACAGTGAACAGTCACATAATTATATACAATTTCGTAGATTCTGTCATTCGAAATGAAAGACACACGAAACATGCATAGGTTCAGACGAAAATATACATATAAAACTGAAACTGTAGGTCGAAGAACTCATTTTTCAACATAGACAAGGAAATATTAGTTCACTACATTTCATCAAAAGCATTATTTATTACAAATAAAAATATGTATTCATGAGCCAATTATTTTAAACTTTTTGATGAGTACCAAGTTATCGGTACTAACATTTTAAGGAGCAACAAGTTACCGATACAAATATGTATATTAAACACTTTGGTGAGTATAAAGTTACCAGTAATAATATTTGAAACACTTTAACGAGTAACAAGTTACCGATAAAAATATATTAAACACTTTGATGGGTACGAAGTTACAGATACAATTATTTTAAACACTTTAACGAGTACCAAGTTACCGGTACAAATATTTTAAACACTTTAACGAGTGCCAAGTTACCGGTAAAAATATTTTAAACACTTTAACGAGTATCAAGTTACCGGTACAAATATTTTTAACACTTTGACGGGTACCAAGTTATAGATTGAATTATTTTAAACACTTTAACGAGTACCAAGTTAGCGGTACAAATATTTTAAAAATTTTAACGAGTACCAAGTTACCGGTACGAATATTTTAAAAACTTTAACGAGTACCAAGTTACCGGTACAAATATTTTAAACACTTTAACGAGTACCAAGTTATAGATTGAATTATTTTAAACACTTTAACGAGTACCAAGTTATAGATTGAATTATTTTAAACACTTTAACGAGTACCAAGTTACCGGTACAAATATTTTTAACACTTTGACGAGTACCAAGTTACAGATTGAATTATTTTAAATACTTTAACGAGTATCAAGTTACCGGTACAAATATTAAACACTTTGACTAGTATCAAGTTACAGATTGAATTATTTTAAACACTTTAACGAGTCCCAAGTAACCGGTATAAATATTTTAAACACTTTGACGAGTACCAAGTTACCAGTATAAATATTTTAAACACTTTGACTAGTACCAAGTTACAGATTGAAATATTTTAAACAATTTTGACTAGTCCCAAGTTACCGGTACAAATATTTTAAACACTTTGACGAGTACCAAGTTACAGATTGAAATATTTTAAACACTTTAACGAGTACCAAGTTACCGGTATAAATATTTTAAACACTTTGACGAGTACCAAGTTACAGATTGAAATATTTTAAAGAATTTAACGAGTCCCAAGTTACCGGTACAAATATTTTAAACACTTTGACGCGTACCAAGTTATAGATTGAAATATTTTAAACACTTTAACGAGTACCAAGTTACCTGTACAAATATTTTAAACACTTTAAGGAGTACCAAGTTGCAGATTGAAATATTTTAAACAATTTAACGAGTATCAAGTTACCGGTACAAATATTTTAAACATATCGATGAGTACAAAGTTACCGATACATATATTTTAAATATATCGACGAGTACAAAGTTACCTGTACAAATATTTTAAACACTTTAACGCGTACCAAGTTACCGGTACAAATATTTTAAACACTTTGACGGATACCAATGTAATTGTAAAATTATTTTCAACGACATTTTTAACAATAGCTGTTGACAGCAAATTGTCGCGTGTAATATTAATAATAATAATAATAATAATAATAATAATAATAATAATAATAATAATAATAATTTATTTAACCAGGCATGTAGAGTCGAGAGTCTCTATAAAATGGAAAGAAAAATTCTGCCGCGCGGAAATTGACTACTAGGCGCAACTGATGTAGGCCTATAACCAAACTGACCACCGGTCGTAACTGATGAGTTCGGATCAGGTAAGATTTTATCTTGAACGCGATTGATGAACTCCTGTTGTTTAAAAAACATGCGACAATTTTCCTTGATGAGCATCAGTGTTGTAGTTGTAATATATTTGTAATAGGGTCTGGGACTCCGGGACGAGAAGGATGTAGTTTTAAGTGATATACAAATTTTGGCATGGCTTTTGTCAAAAAAAGAATTAACTTGAAAGATCGATATTTCAATTAAATAACATAGAATAATTCATATCATGAAATCTGAGATATCTAGGCAAATTTTAACGGCACAATTTGCAATTTGAATTAAGCACAATGGTCCCATATCAGGGCCTTATTTCGCATACGTTTCTTCATTTTTTGTGTTGCGTGTAATTCATCTTTTACGTAAATTTTGTAGTTCGCTGTAAAGAACTCAGATTCGAGACACCTTTATTTTTAGTATTAATTAGAGTTAAATTATTTTCTTTAATTTATTCATAAATACTGCGTCGATGACAACACTTCCAGCAGCAATTCTGTATAGAATTAGAATTAAGTTTTGTGCAGGGAAATATAGACTTACCCCAAATATATATATATATATATATATATATATATATATATATATATATATATAGTTTTATTATCTTTCGTCACGATACTGAAAGGGTCGAAAAGATTTCCTACTTGTGAATATTTCGTAGTTGTTAAAATATTTTATTCGAGTGAGAACGAAGCTAGCCGAAAGTTTCAGACTTTGAAGCGGATTGAATCTAATAAGTGAACAATCTAATTTTAGTATGATACTTGTATGACCACTTGTAAGTTGTACAGATACATTCGAACAACCTAGTAGACTCTTTCCTTTTGACCGCCAGCTCTTTGATTTTGTTCTGCCTTATGAAAATCTACGGGTAACCCTTTAATCAAGGAAGTTTTTCAGAGAGAAATCCAACAATAGAGGTAATCAAAGATACACTTTATAAATATAAAAATACGAAATTAAACTTCGCCAACTTCGAAACTTTAATGACATAGACGTTACTTTTAATTGAAGTGGACGATGTTTCCGGTCTATTTTATATTAAAAACGAGATGAAACTTGTACATGTGCCTGTGTAACAAAACTTTGTGGAAAGCCACTAACTTTACGGGAAAAGTAATAAAGAACTTGTCTCGTCTTTGTTCTCCTTTTTCCGGGCGCATCTTGTCTGCTTAATATTGTTTACCGTCTGTTTAATGAGAAAGCATCAGTATCTTCTCAAGGAAACGGAACATAGCAAAGGTACAATGTGTTTAAACTCATTTTGGAGTGAGTTTTGCGGCTTTGCTTCTGTGGGACACTAATGTGCAGAATATTATTTCAGTTTTGGACATATTCCTCACTCACATAGAAACAGGAGTTACTGCACAATTTTGGAGTTTAATGAATTTCAGTTCTATCATGATGTATCTTCAAATGATGTATCCCTATATATATCTCTTGTAATTTTGGCAAAGAATCGGTAGAACGAAGAAAAATTCTCTCCGGCACCGGGACTCGAACCCGGGTTTCCAGCTTTATCGTGATGGCGCTTTATCCACTAAGCCACACCAGATTCAAGTTCCGATGTTGGATTCAATCCCTCTCATTTTTAAGGTCTACCTACTGTGTTCCCCTTTGTTGGGCTACCCTCATGTACCGTGTTACAGTATATGTGATAGTACAGTAGACACAATGTCCAACCACACGTACAGAGGTGCACTCATTACGAGTGGCTAAATGACCGGGGTCCGACGGAACATAGAGCCGTCTTGCATCACGAAGTGATTACTTACGCTTTATCATATTACTGTGATGTACCGAAGTACATATAGAGTGCAGTAATTCTGCGTTTCGATATGACGCCATGTTCAATCGGAAGGAGTAGAAAAAGTAGGAGAGCATAGATGGGTAAGAAACAATATGGCAATAAGGAATAGAGAGAGAATGAGGAGTAGAAACAAGAGACAGGTAACATGTAGGAGTAGGAATCAGTTGGTAGGAGAAAAATAATTGTGAGGAGGATAAGAAGTGAAAATATGATATAAAAATGAGAGGAGAACAAATGAGAAGGATAGAGAAGGGAACAAATGACAAGAGGATGAGAGGAGAGCAAATGGGAGGAAAATGAGAAGGGGGGGAAAGTGAGAAGAATGTAAAGGGAATAAATAGGAGGATGAGAGGAGGACAATTGAGGAAAGGATGAGGAAAATGAGAGGAGAATAAATGAGAGGAGGATGAGAGGAGAGGAAAAGAGAGGATGATTTGAGATCAAATGAGAAGAGGACAACTGAGGAGAAGATGAGAGGAGAATAAATGAGAGGACAAGTGATGCGAGGTTGAGGGGAGAATAAATGAGATGAATTTGTGACTTGTACAAATTAGAGGAGGATGAGAGAACAAACGAGGGAAGTAAGAAAGTAGAATAATTGAGAAGAGGATGAGAGGAGATCAAATGAAAGGATGATGAGAGGAGAAAAATGAGACGAACACGAACTTAGAACTAATGAGGGGAGGACAATTGTTAGGAGGATGATGAGAATAGAACAAATGAGAGGAAGATGAGATGAGAACAAATGAGAAGGATTTAGAAGGGAACAAATGAGAGGAGGATAAGGGAGGAACAAATGAGAAGGATGAGACGGGAATAAATGAGATGGATGAGAGGGGAGTAAATGAGAGGAAGATGAGGGTGGAAAAAATGAGAAGAATGGGAGGGGAAACAAATAGAATGAGGATGAGTGGGGAACAAATGGGAGGAGGATGAGAGGGGAACAAATGAGAAGGATTGAGAAGGAAACAAATGAAGAGGATGAGAGGAACAAATGAGAAGGATTGAGAAGGAAACAAATGAAGAGGATGAGAGGAACAAATGAGAATGATTGAGAAGGAAACAAATGGCGAGGATGAGAGGAACAAATGAGAATGAGAGGGGAACGAATGAGAGGAGGGTGAGGGAAGAATAAATAAGAAGGATGAAAGGGGAATACATGAGAAGGATTGAGAAAGAAACAAATGACGAGGATGAGACGAATAAATGAGAATGAGAGGGGAACGAATGAGAGGAGAATAAATGAGAAGGGTGAAAGGGGAATAAATGAGAGAGAGAAGAAGTAAACAAGTGGGATGAATGCGAAGGAAAGAAATAAGAGGAGGATGAGATGAGAACAAGTGAGAAAAGGATAAGAAGATGAGAGGAGAACAAATGAGAGTAGAACAGCTGAGGAGAAGTTCAGAGGAGAATAAATGAGGAGAGAGAGAGAGAGAGAGAGGAGAACAAATGAGAGGACAAGTGATGCGAGGTTGAGAGAGAATAAATGAGATGAATTTGTGACTTTTACAAATTATAGGAGGATGAGTGGAGAACAAACGAGGGGAATATGAAAGAAGAATAATTGAGAAGTGGGTTAGAGGAGAACAAATGAGAGGATGATGAGAGGAGAACAGATGAGAAGAGGACAATTGTAAGGAGGATGAGAGGCGAACGAATGTGACGAGGAATTTGAGGAACGGTTTGAGAAGGAAATGAAGAAGAACGTAAGGATGAAATATGTTGAATATGAAGAGGGGGGGAAAACGAAAATAATGGAAATTAAATATCAGTTATGTATGGATAAACAGAAGGTCCATGAGTGAGTAGGAAAGAAAGTAGAAAATGAAAAATAAAGATGCAAGGAAAAGGGAATTAAGAGTGAAGTGAAGATCAAGAAATAAAGGAAATAGAAGAGCCTTAGTAATTTGAATATAAAAATTATTTCGACTATTTTATCGTAAATGTTTTCGTAATCCAGAGTATTTCGTACGACGTACACTGTCGCTAATTTCATGACATACAGTAATAACTAGGCTCCGTTTTTCAGCTACCTATAAACTGCAATGAAGTTGCCTGATTCGAAGTATATGTGACGTCACAGCGCAGGTACAGGTACGTTTATATACAAAATAGTTACTCATCTTCTGCTTTCCTCCGCTACAAAGTCAAAATTGGGACGCAGTCATAGTGAGTAGTCCTATCTATTACTGCTCCTACTAGTCGTATTATTTAAATAAGTACATCTTTGTAGCTGACTGATGATTCATTGCAGAGGTAAAATGCTTTAGATAAGACGTTCAAGCGTGTAATATTGCAGGACATAGTTAAATTTGAACTAATATTTTCACTCTCAATATATACAACATTACATATAAACTGTGTAAAATAAACGTAAAATTGACCAAAACAGTGCAATGAAAGACACTGTAATATCAAAAGGCACAGAAAGTGTGTTGAATGTAATTCTAATGAACCAGTACCATCAAAATCTGAAAATAATGAAGATATTAACTCGACGGTTAGCATGGATTTGTGTAGCCTACCGTGATGCTCAGTACCAACATCCCAATTAAATAATCTACATTATTTTAGGGAATTTCTAGAATAGTATATAGAAAATTATGGGTTTTCAGTGATGAGCGACGTATGCAATATCATAATCAAACACGAATAAATACAAGACAATAGAAATGTAGTATACCAATAACGTCATGTAAGTTACTATTGAAAGAATTTCTTGCAATATGAAATCATTTCAAGTGGCATCTGCATATGTTCAAGTTTCATAACTTACGAATACACGTTATTATTCACTGCAAAGATCACGACGAAAATGAACGTCATGGCTCAAGCATGAGTTTACTAGTATAGCTTCAGAATGTCTGTGCCTAGTAATAACATTCTAAAATCATTTCAACTAATTTATCGTAAATGGTTTCGTAATGCAGAGTATTTCGTACGACGTACACTGTCGCTAATTTCATGATATATAGAAATAACTTGTAAAATTATTTAATTTGATTTCTATTATGTCGAATCTCCATTAGTATACTAAAGTAATAAGGCAGGGAATAAACCAACAAGATTCAGTTTGCAGTTAAAGACATCTGGTGTCCCGACGTACATTCAGGGTTATTCCTTGCGAGTCTCCCACGAAAGATATTTTCGAAATTAAATTAGACGTTATTGCTAAGCCCCTTCCTGCCTGGATAGCGTACCATTCGACTGATGGAAACAGAATGTTTGTCCGAACACACACTGTCTGTCAATATCTTTACTGCTCAAGATGTGACCTCCAGGTCGGCTGTACCATTTGTCTTACTTTTCAGAGGCAGCGAGGTTTAATTTTTCAAAGGATAGGCGAACCTGGACGTAATCGACAGAAAGCTAGAGAGAGAGAAAAAAAAGAAAGACCGTAACATGTGCCAGAGCTCCACCATGGTTTTACACTTCTTTCTTTGTCTGCAGAAAGCTGCGAGTAGCTTACTCTGTGTATAAGTTTTCTGAATCGGAATTTCTATTGTAACTTCGAATTTCTTCGGTAAGTGGAACGTTTTGTCATATTTTCGTTAATATGTATAAGGATTACTTTCTTCTTAATTTAGTAATATTTATTTTTGTATTTATTTATTTAACCTGGTAGAGATAAGGTCGTCAGGCCTTCTCTGCCCCTCTACCAGGGGATTACAACTATGACATGAACAATAAAATTAATCGTAAGCGCATTACGAAATCGCCCCTGAAATACGTAAGGAAATATAAAAGACTCGGGAAATTCTATTATGATATCTTAAGAAAGTTCTTAGTATATGCGTAATGAGTATAATTTTTTTTTTTTAACACAAAATGATCTTCGACTAGTCAATTCTATCGTGGCGTAATTGATACATGTTATATAACCCTTTACACTTTATCACATTGTTGCATTAACCAAACATTATACAGAACATTATGTCTTGAAAACTTAAACATAGGATCAATTAATTTTAATTTCCCTACATATCATCTTTCATAGAGACTTTTTTGAAGATATTTTCTGCTATAGCAAATGTTAAAATTTAGTTTGTAACCAATCCTTATTAAACAAGCATATGTGTACATTAACCGATTCCGTCTAATAACATAAAATGTATTTTTTAACATTTTTTTTTGCCTTTTGTTCGGCATCTTCAGGTCATACAATTTGTTACATGTGAAAATCTTCTGATTACATAAAAGAAATCGCTTTAAAAGGTACAGGTTATAGTATTATTTTTCAATAGTTACGTTTTAATGAGAAATAATACTACTGTACTTTTCAAAGCCAAAATAGTTTTATGTAATTAAAAATTTTAACATATAACAATTATATAACTTGAAGATGCCGAACAAGAGATAGGCGAAAATATTTGGAAAATAAATATTAACCTATATTTTATTGATAAGTTATTAGTGGGGCTCGAATTTTTATTTGCTAAATATTATTTTTTTGTTCTAAAATCGGGAAAATATGTGGCAAAAAAGGAAAAATATTTATTTTTCAATTATTTTATGTGAATATAAAAAATATGCAATACTCAGTAGTATAAATTATGCTGTCTCGCCAACTGCTGAAGAATTACAGGATACAGTGAGATTCATCCTCATTTTGTTCATCAAATGACTGACAATTATAGCGGAATGCTGCCTTGTATTGGAAAAAAATAGCGCCCTAGCCATTGAAAAACAACATGTACTTCCTAGAGACATGTTTCTGATTGGAAACGAAAACAGAAGCAGCTGATGTTCATGAAATTATAATCGCTTCCTGAACCAGCGTTATGATAACTTACAAGGCACGCCTAAATAACACATCAATGTTTGTATGTGTTAGTTACAGTACAATTTTTTAGTGGTGACTGCTCTTATCGCTTGTGGTGAGAGATCAGACTGCAGTTCCACAGGTCCACAGATAGGCACTTTCGAGAAACAGTTGCCAGCTGTCACGTCTAAGCAACTGCACTGAACATTCGGGTGATGATTAATCTGAAATGGGGTTTTTGTCGAATATTATTTGATGAAAACTTAATTTTTATTTTTTATGTGAGTATTTCAAAATATGTATTTACATAAAAAGGTAAAATATGTTTTTATGTGAAATTAAATTTAAAATATATGCTCAGGTGACTTTTTCCGAAACTTAAAACACAATTACCAGTTTCTGTTACAGTGCAAATGAAATATTTATTTACCTAAGAATCCTAGCCCTATTTATTAGACGGAATTGGTTCATTATTTATTATTTAGTAGATTTATTTCTGCTGGTAGAGTTAAGGCCATAAAGCCTTCTCTTCCACTTAACCAGTATAACAACAGTAGCAAATATAAAAATAGCAGAAATACAGGAACAATATACAATTAATAATAATAATAATAATAATAATAATAATAATAATAATAATAATAATAATAAAAATAATAATAATAAAAAAAAAATAATAATAATAATAATAATAATAATACTAACAAAATGAAAACAAGTTTAGTTACATGTATTTCTAAGAATCAGACAATCATCGTAGTGTGAAATTTAGACGTATGTAAACAAAAATGGGAAATTTTAACACATGGAAAATGCAAAAATAAATATTAAAACAATAGTTTATAACGATAAATAAATATTTTTTTAAAGGGAATATTAGTTTTAATAACGACTTTATCCAGGATTTTGATGACCTGATTCAACACATTTGAATTCCAGACCATGTATCTTCCCTTATTCATGTAGGCATAATCACATTCCGTGAACCAACATGACGGCTGAATCTCAAACACTCGACTTCTCTCGAAAAATCAATGATTGCTGTCAACTGCTTTTGCTCCTGACAGCTCGTTTTGAACATTTGCCTTCCCGTATTCGTAAAGCGCATACAAAATATCCTAACCTAGTTGTGCCAATGGAAGAGAATTTTCGTAAGTAAAGTCTCACGCACTACATTATTAATTACGTGTTTCCTCATGATGTTACCTTGATTTATAATTATTGGACTCCATATAATTTACGGAGATGGTTAACAGACGATTGTGAAGGGATGATAGCAATAAAGAAATGATGCCGTAAGACTTTGCGACTTTGTCGCTAAATCTGGTGATTTTTTATCATTTTTCGGCGACAGCTTCTTTTAACTTAGAAATTTAGCGACTTTTTAAGTATCTTATAGCGACAAAAATAAAAACTTTCTCTATTGATAATGAGGTATGTAACGACTTTTGAACTTTTTTGGCGCCCCTACACTTTAGTTGGCAACACTGCACACATTTAAGTAACCAGCACACTGCTGGCTTGCTCTACTTCAACACTTGTGCTTCCTTTCTTCTTGAAATAACTTACTGTTCCACATAGTAGATATAATATCCAAAGGTATAAAAGTAGTGTTTATTCCAGGAATTCACCACGCGAAAGCGTTCGTAACTTCATTCATAGCACGTGCATCTCAGTTTAAACACGAACCGCCAGAATACACAAAAGACTTTCGCCAGATTTTAATCTAAGCGAGTATTGAAGGTATGAAACGAAACTGAAAACTTCGTTTCATTCTCACTGTTCTGAAATATCATAATTGCAAGTGAATCCTACGATTATTTAAAGAGGATGTTCTCAATGAATTTTTAGAAACATGAATCTGTCCTGTCCTAGCAATAACGTATATCTAAGTAAATCTAACTAAAATTTAAGAGTAACAGAATAACACAAGCACTCAGCAATAAATACCAACGAACAATTAAGAACTAGGAAAAATTTCTTTGGTAAACTTCGAAATGGAACCCGAGACTTCGTAGTGTGTAGCAAGTTTTCCTAATAATTAAATAATAATCCGTGGCGCTACAGTCCGTGAAGGGCCTAGACCGACCAGCCGGGTGCTGGCCTCACGCCCACATGCCGAAGCAGAGGTGGACGATCATCCAACCAGAATGGAGGTATCGTGTGGTTAGCACGATGATCCTCCCAGCCATTACAGCTGGCTTTCGCAACCGGATTTCGCTACCTATCGTAGCTCCCCAAGTGCATCACGATGCTGGGCGGGCACGGTCCCATACACTGGCCGAAATTTCATGAGAAAATTTCTTTCCCCACGGGACTTGAACGAGCGCGCATACCATAACGCGAGTGCTAGGCAGACAAAAGAATTGGGCGTTTTCAATTAACCGGGAAAAATAAAATTGCACAAATGTCAGGTCTAAGTTAGTTAGCCTACTAGGATCAAATGAAAAGCATTTACTGCGAGTTCTAAGTTTAAGATACGTCCAGCTCTATGGCTTTATGGTTAGCGTATCCTCTTTCGATCCAAATGGTCAGTATTCGTTTGCCGGTGTAGGCAGTGAATTTTGTCCTCCATACAAGGGGCTAGAGTTTTTCTTTTGTCGTGTGCTGTCCTGTGCTGTGTCCGCCGTGGTCCTGTGCCATGCTGACCACATGGTCGTGACACCGTATTATCTATGTTTAGTGTTGGTCCAAAGATGTATCCTTCCTTATACTGCATTAGCTTGTAATTCGGTAGCAGATGAAGAAATAAAAGGAAACGAAATATCGTGGATTTACGAGCCAAACTCATTAAGTAAAAAATATTATTTCTGATTGAGAAAAAGGCTATATAATGCACATAAATGTATGTGTATAAATTTATAAATGAAATGAAATACACTTAAATAGCAACAACTTACTAAAAGTTATATATTTTTCAGGATTCAATTTTGTCACATGAAAAACTCCTTTTTCTCAGATGTAATATCTTTTTACTTAATGTGCTTTGCTTGTAAACCGGCGATATGTATATTAAGAATTACAAAACGTGACGAATTTTAATTAAGATTTAGGCCTAAAACTACTGCCTTTATTTCATAGACTATTATAATCGCTTGGGGTATTTAGTTTAAAGTTAGAATTATTTTTTCTCACACTCCAATCTTTCTTTTTGTATGTTATGGAGGGACCTAATAAATTTATGTGTAGTCCACACCTGTAGAATAACGGTCAGCGCGTCTGGACGCGAAACCAGGTGGCCCGGGTTCGATTCCCGGTCGGGGCAAGTTACCTGGTTGAGGTTTTTTCCGGGGTTTTCCCTCATCCAATACGAGCAAATGCTAGGTAACTTTCGGTGCTGGACCACGGACTCATTTCACCGACATTATCACCTTCATTTCATTCGGACGCTAAATAACCTGAGATGTTGATACAGCGTTGTAAAATAACCCAATAAAATAAAATAAATAAATTTATGTTGCAGGACCTTTTAATTCCAAACTGTTTTGTTCGAGATTATAAATTAAGATCTAGATCTTGTTTCAGTACCCAAAGATAGTATAGATCATAGATTTCCAATTGTACCGCGTACGAGACAACCCCTGGCATAAGCAATCCGCAGCACATATTGTTTAAGGTCCTTTTTCCTATTTCATATGGAAAATTGTTGACCTTAGCAGAGCATGCTTGACGTGGAATATCTCCTGGTTCTATAGGCATTTGGACACCCATTGTATGGATTCTTTTTGAAGTTTTTCGCAACGTGTACAATGGCTAATTGACAATAAAAAATAACCCAAACGAAATATACGAGTTAAATAGTGAAATAAAGATTCAGGAACTTCCACAGAACAAAATTAACACAGAATGCCTTACATGTGTAGAACAATGGTTGTAATTGTTCCTTAGTCAGTGGAACTTTTATCCCGAAACCACTGAGCATAATTTGCAAGGATTTATCGCAGCTCTGTAGAGTTAGACAATGCAACTCCAGGGAGCGAGATGAACCGCGATGTCAGCAACTTGTGTTGAATGCATTACATTTCCGTCACAGAATAAACACTAATGATTAATGTTTGATTTCCTAGCGAAACGCAATTCGGAGCAGGCAACGAGGTTATCGAACCGTCTCCCTGTACCAAGTGGAGCGTCGGCAAACGTAAATAGCTGCCAGGTGTTTCTGTCATAAACGGCATCTTAATTGCCAAACACATCTAACTCCTCTGGTCGTTTATAGGTCGCCAGAATCAAGCTTCCGTTCCGTTATATAAATACCTGCAGTGTTGTTACTTCCTTTCCTTACAATTTGGAGTTTGCTTTTGTAGCCCCGTCAGCTGTTTGTTTCCGACTGAAGGGATCCGGTTATATCCCGAGAAGATCTTGATCTTGTAAGCTTTATGGACTTGTTTTCTCCGAATAAGTGCACAGTTACTTGGACGCTAGAACATCGGTTTTCCATATCAGAGACTTGGCTTTAAATTCCGGCGAGACCAACTTCAATATTTTTAGACAAAGATATTATTTTGAACAGATTTTCGAGGAGCACTTCATTTCCCCAGCCGTCATACAACTATTCTTCAGTAAGGGGTAGGCGGAAACTGGACACTGCTTTTCGAGGGACCCACTAATCCTTCCTAGATACTGCACACTGATTCACAAAGCTCTTACTAATCTTACTCGGAAACTGCACAATTTACCAAATATGGGATCTGTATAAGTTATCTTTTATTGGAGATATGTCACGTACTTTGAGGTTTTCTATAGGCAAGATTTGACAAACGGCATTAAATTTTTTGATGGCTTACAATTAGCATCATCGATGGCTTTCATTTTCGTAGCTGCATTAATTATTTGGCGATTTAATTTGCTAATGTTCACCACATGTTATGCTCACCGCGTTCTCTAATAACTTTTAATATTGTTCAGCAAGCTATAAATTTTTGTATTGCATTTTCTAACACAACACCGCCACAACGCGTATGCAAATAAAAACGGATTTGAAGTCGAACTTCATTTCGTATCGATGTCTCTCATTAAGAAATGAGCCTATTCATATCTTTCATAATAAACAGTCTTCCCGCTATAAGCAATTGTGAGAACTTCCAATAACGGGAAATGTGATCAAATAAATGAAGAGCGTTATCTTTCGAATTTTATTACTTCCCTTGTCAGATTGCTGACTCGGCATTGCATTATAACTGCAGAAATTGATCGCAACGATCCGAACTATATATTAAAATTCAGTTCCCCTCACAGCTTAATGTCTGCATCCGATCTAAGAGGATAGGAGGAAGTTTATATCCCTATGCATCTAGAATTTTAATTTTCAACTACGTCTGAATACGTGAAACGAAATGACAGGAATAATTTTAAAAGTTCTCACTTTCTCTTTTTCCCTTCGTGAAAAGAAGTGAGTTAAGTACATATAAAAATGAAGTATCCTACGAACATTTGTTTTAGTTTCGTGTTTCATAGAAAAAAGTAATTCAAGAATACCTTAAGTGAGTCGCCTAGAATCAAAATACATTTTATCCAAAAATCTTATGCGTCAGAAAAGATGAAAAACTAGTGCAGTTGGACTCCACACAGTGATTTTATTACTAAAGTTAAGGAAGATAAAATCCAGTTTGACTCCAAACGAGCAATTTATCACAATCTATGCACAATTCTGCACTGAAACATGCCTTAATCCTATATTTCATAACTTGCAGAAAATGCAGTTTGATTCTAAGTGATTCAAGTATGGCTTTATGTAGAAGGATATTATAATATTATTTCACTTCATTAAAAAAAAGAGAAGTCTCTGGTTTTTTGACGGAAGTGCATTTATATCTAAAGCCTTGGTTTCTCTGAACCGACGCATGCGAGATGCGAGGTGCTAGGTCCGCCTCGGACAAATCCGGACTACAGAAGATATAGTGAGTGGTTTCTATAGCTGCGAGATGCGAGGTCTGTGCGCCTCGCATTTACAGAAACCACTCACTGTCTCTTCTGTAGTCCGGATTTTTGCGAGCTGGGCCTCGCACCTCGCATCTCGCATGCGTCGGTTCAGAGAAACCAAGGCTTAAGGGTTCCGAGAGAAATACGAGTGATGAAACCGGGTAACAGAATCAGGGAACCAAAAATATAAGGCTGTTTAAACGTGAGATAACTCAAGAAAGAAAATATTTGTGATATTTAACCTTGTATGTAAAATACTCGGAAAATAAATACTTATTAGAGATGAACAAAACTAACTGTCGCTCTCGCTGTTTTTGTTGCATTTATCTTTCGAGTCTCGTCTCGTCATTCTCGTGCGCTTCGAGTCTCGCTCATCATTCTCGAAATAGCATTTGGTCGGCATGGACAGGTTTCGTAACTTTGAATAACATACATCATTGAAATAAATAACATTATGAATATGTAAATGAGACAAAAAGACAAAACAACAGTATCTTAGTTATCAAAGTGTTCCGGTTTCATTACAATTATGATATTACCTGTGGTTATACAAACAGGAAAAAAGAACAATTCTCAATTAAATTTACATTTATAATTTATTTTACGACGCTTTATCAACAGCTTAGGTTATTTAGCGTCTGAATGAGATGAAGGTGATAATGCCGGTGAAATGAGTCCGGGGTCCAGCACCGAAAGTTACCCAGCATTTGCTCATATTGGGTTGAGGGAAAACCCCGGAAAAAACCTCAACCAGGTAACTTGCCCCGACCGGGAATCGAACCCGGGCCACCTGGTTTCGCGGCAAGACGTGCTAACCGTTACTCCACAGGTGTGGACCTGAATTTATAGGAAACATAAAACATAGCGTTAATATATTTTTACTTGAGATTGCACACTTGATCTCAAACACATGAAAAGAAAATTCGTAGCCTTTTAATAAGGGCCTAGTAATTAAATAAAGATTGGGGAACGGATTATTATACACGGAAAGGTAGAGATAATGTTTCAAATAGGCTACTTGATTGTTTATGCATATATAACAGTTGCCAAAGTAGATAAAAGTTCAGTCAGGTATAAACAACTGTGGCGATTCAAGGCTGCTTGACGTTCGGGACTTCGGGAGTGATTAGTCTCGACGTCTCGAAACACAAGCAGTCTTTACGTCAACGACGCGACGTATGCAACATTGTCTTGCGGGTTTTCCGCTTTGCGGGCGCTGTTAGTCTTGCTTTCTCGATCGTTGTTCATCTCTAATACCTATCTTTAAGTTAGTATCCAGTTTTATTTATATTTTTCTTTCCTCTTTTTCCTTACTTTTACCATCTTCTCTCCGCTGTCTGTTCAGTATTTCACCTTATTTATTTCTCACCTTCTCTCGATTATCTTATGAAGTCTTTCGTCGTATTTCTTTCTCCTCACAAAAGATAATTTCCTAGAATGTACTTAAGCGATTTCGGAAGTTATGTCATGTTCTTTTACGTTACTTCAGCCTTATTAGTAAAGCCCAGTGTTTTGCTACCGATATAATCAAAATATATTAGCTGTGTGCGGAGTATAGCGCAACATCAAGCTGTAGGGTTAGTATGCTCCGTTTATGATTAATATTGTGAAGTACGAGTGTAGCATCGGTAGCCTAGTTCCGCTGTTAGTGCGGTCTTTTTGTGCTAACAAATCCACGGGTATTTCAAAGTTCTGCGTTTCTTTTATGCTACCCCGTTCATGGGTAAATAGCCTATTTCAAAGATCTGTCTACAAAATTAAAATGCTCTAAAACACTAGTTAACGCGCTCCGATTAGTGTAACATTTATAGCAAGAAATACACGAATCGCCAGCAATATCTGCCACTGAGAATGTTAAGGCTAAGTTATCGAGTGTTCTATAGAAAAATCCCAGATATTCTACAATTTGTGGTATAAGGAATATTATGATAGGCTACGATAGACAGAAGAGTTGTAACAATTCAAGGAACGGATTGTTACAGTTGAATTAAACAATTAAGAATAGTTTGGTATATTTGAGAACAGAAAACATTTCAAGATACAAATCCTCATAAAATAGCCATAGCTAATATTTTAAATTTCACGTTGCTTTGGGTGTACTTTTTGAGCCTTATTAGTATAGATATTTTTTACTTGGTTATTTAACGACGCTGTATCAACTACGAGGTTATTTAGCGTCGATGGGATTGCTGATAGCAAGATGATATTTAGCGAGATGAGGCTGAGGATTCGCCATAGATTACCTGACATTTGCCTTATGATTGGGGAAAACCTCGGGAAAAACCCAGCCATGTAATCAGCCCAAGCGGAAATCGAACCCGCGCCCGAACGTAACTCCTTATCGGCAGGCAAGCGCCTTAACCGACTGAGCTACGCCGGTGGCTTATTAGTATATTATAATAATGATTTAACAAGGAACGAATTGTTACTTGTAGATATACAAACAAGAATAACTTAGTAACTTGGAGAACGGAAGTACATTTGAAGATATATAAATGGTCATAAAATAGCTGTGAAATGATTTATAATCAGGCAGCGCATTTTCGTTCCCAAACGTACAGCGGATCGAGTAGCTTCTTCTGGTAGCTACATCTATTACGTCACATGGATTCATAAGCAAGGTAGACTTGCAAGCAGGTACGCATGGGGTCATTAAATAATAATGATAATGTATTATAAATATGCCCCTGTAACGTCATTATGACGTAGAAAGAACAGTCTCTTAGTTTAAACAAATTTTATGCGTTCTTCGTAAAAGATTTGCATTTCATAACCTCAGAATGTATATTTTCGTTCACTGCAAGGCGATGTGTTTTGATAAACGAATTATTTGGACTGTGTAAAATGTAAATATTGATTTTTGTTATTATTATTATTATTATTATTATTATTATTATTATTATTATTATTATTATTATTATTATGTCTCTGTAACGTCATGTGACGTAGAAAGAACATTTTCTTAGTTTAAACAAATTTTTGCTAGCACTTATAGTAAAAGATATGAATTTCATGATCTCAGAATATATATGTTTTTGCTCAGAGTTGATTTTCTTAAATGAAATAATTATATATATATATTATAGGCTATATGGAGTATTTACACGGAAATTTTACTTGAAGCAAGTAAAGCGATTGGTTTGGAATAAATCCCGAAAAGACAAAATATATGATTATGTCTCGTGACCAGAATATTGTACGAAATGGAAATATAAAAATTGGATATTTATCCTTCGAAGAAGTGGAAAAATTCAAATACCTTGAAGCAACAGTAACAAATATAAATGACACTCGGGAGGAAATTAAACGCAGAATAAATATGGGAAATGCGTGTTATTATTCGGTTGAGAAGCTCTTATCATCCAGTCTGCTGTCCAAAAATCTGAAAGTTAGAATGTATAAAACAGTTATATTACCGGTTTTTCTGTATGGTTGTGAAACTTGGACTCTCACTCTGAGAGAGGAACATAGGTTAAGGGTGTTTGAGAATAAGGTGCTTAGGAAAATATTTGGGGCTAAGCGGGATGAAGTTACAGGAGAATGGAGAAAGTTACACAACGCAGAACTGCACGCATTGTATTCTTCACCTGACATAATTAGGAACATTATACTCAGTCGTTTGAGATGAGCAGGGCATGTAGCACGTATGGGCGAATCCAGAAATGCATATAGAGTGTTAGTTGGGAGACCGGAGGGAAAAATACCTTTAAGGAGGCCGAGACGTAGATGGGAGGATAATATTAAAATTGATTTGAGGGAGGTGGGATATGATGATAGAGACTGGATTAATCTTGCACAGGATAGGGACCGATGGCGGGCTTATGTGAGGGCGGCAATGAACCTTCGGGTTCCTTAAAAGCCATTTGTAAGTAAGTAAGTATATATAGAGTATTTACAGTTAATGTGTATTATGTTTACTGTTATCTTCTATAATACAGTACATAATGTATATTGTATACACTTATTCAGTAGTATTATCGATCTAATTATGTTTTCTATAATATGTAGCACTAATATTTTGTACAGAGTTAGTTTCGCAGTGTTAATGCGTTTATATGGTCAAAAAGTAGCTGGAAAGACCATTTCAATCTAGTAGCAATCCCAGTTACAGTTGTCATGCTCCATTATTATCATTTACCTAAGCTACGTTATACCTTTCGTAACGTCCTGACGTAAGCATTTAGGGTCAGAGATTGAACTCTGAAACTCCAGGATATACTAACCGATAACTTTCCTAACTTGTTTGGGAACGAAAATGTGCTGCTTGGTTATAATATACAGAAATTTGAAGTGTATTAAAATTTAAATTTCATAATAGGCCCACATATTTAAAATATATGCAGATTGCTCCCAAAAGAGCAAATGCTCGTGCTTGAGATAGTTCCAATTACATAGTAATTATAATACCAGAATTGTCTCAATTTAACAATCTCACATACTGCTACTATTTCTAGACTATATCTACAGCTTTAAAGGACGTTGGTCTCTGAAACAATTAAGCAATTTCAGCCCAATCCTCCCTGTCAGCAGCCTTTGTCCACTATCGTCTCACTCCTATCCCTTTTCAGTCCTGTTCCACATCATTAATCCACTTTCTCTAAGCCTGCCTTTCTGTCTACGTCCTCTAGAAAATCCATTAAGACATTCTTGGCACATCACTCCTCCTGCATTCTTATGACATGTCCCACCCACACAGGTCTGTTGCTCTCAGTTTCAATGGTAATAACCGGCTTGAAGTAAAGACCTTTGAGTTTTTGGTTCGTTCTAATCCTTGAAGTATTTCCATCTCCAAAAAATGTTACGTACGATTTTCATCACTATCATTCATCAAAGTTTACACCATTAATGATAACTTCTGGCTTCAGTTTATGGTTGTTCTATTCATCTTCTAACAGGCCGTCCTCGATTTCGTTCTCTTCTGGGCGTACATTCCTTGGCAGCCTTTATTCCGATTTTTGGTGGTGTGTCGGGTATCGCAATGCCAAAATTTACGAACACGGAATATCTCGATATCGTATGGCAGCCGTGGCGAAAATGTGACGCGCGAGCACATTGTGGCTCGCAATGATAGCTACGCATTTCTCTTGCCTCCTACCTCCCCCAACCCCAACCCTCTCACTCACTGGAGTCAAACTCCGTTCCATTTGTGTTTGTCTCTGACCTGCGAGCGGCGTATCGTCGCAATGTCTCTCTCGAAACCATGTACCTCTACAGAAACGAAAGTTCAAAGTAGGCCGGGAACACGTTTTTTTTTTTTTTTTGCTGACAATATGATGAGAATATTAATTGTATGATTTGTTCACAAGTATTACGAGGATATGAGTTGTATAACATAAAACGGCATTATATTACATGTCACTCATGAAACATTAAAAGGTTAAGTATTATTATTATTATTATTATTATTATTATTATTATCATAATCATCGTCATCATCTCTGTAAGTCGATCATTTTTTCAGCAGATGTACAAATAATTCGGTTAGATCTTCAATTTAAACTCACTGATTTATAATGTGACGTTAAATGAAAGCTACATGTAAGGACTTGACAAATGTTGAAATTTTCAAATCTTTGCCAAAAAATAAATATCCGAAGCTTCGTTCTTTTGCCTGCTCTGTTGAAACCATGTTCGCTACAACTTACGTTTGTGAAAAATTATTTTCAACAATGAAAATAGGAAAAACCAAATTTAGATCACAACTGACAGACTGAACACCTTCGTGATCAACTACGACTGGCAGTAAGTGACATAATTCCTGGTTTTGAAACTATGTCACAGATATACTCTGAAGACAGTTAATTTTAGGTTGTGTTGTTATTAATTTCTTTCTTCGTTACACGTACTAAACATTAGTTTGTAACCTTATACTGTATAAAATTATATTTAAGTGCTTGACGTAAGGAAAATGAAAATCCGTTAAGTCAGACAGTTGCTTCACTTCCCCTTCGGGTGTTCGCCTCCCTCCATAGGTGCTATGCACGTTACAGGTTACACAGTGGCTCGGCGCAGGATCACATTTACGCCACGGCTGTCGTATGGTTTTAATTTACGGCGAAACAAGATGTAGTTCCTTTGTAGCTCAAAGGCTTTATGCAGAACGATATCCGGAAAGGAATGTGTCAAATGCAGACACATTTATTGCTGTCTGTTAGCAATACCAATGTAATACCAGGCTACCATAATTGTGGGCTCGATGTTAGCGGCGGTGTTGCCAGACGTCTAAAACTCGCAACTTAATTATTTGATTAACCGTGCATTTAATCACAGAACGTATTTTGCGTTTTTTATTCGTTTCAGTGTACTCTATCGTTCCCTTTAATTTGTGCGTTTATTTCACTTCCACCCTGCATAACATTGGTGCTCAATAAAATTGTTCATACATTGATTTAACGATATTTGTATCAGGAGTAACTTTTCGAAAACTTGATCCCCTTTTCATAAAATTAAATAACCGAAAATATAGTTTTATGATGAAAGTCACAATTTTGTTATTATTTTTGGTCGCTAAGATACATATATGTAGTCATGTGTAGTCGCCCTCGGTAGCGCAGTTGGTATAGCGCTGGCCTTCTGTGCTCGAGTTTGCGGGTTCGATCCCGGCCGAGGTCGATGGCATTTAAGTGTATTTAAATGAGACAGGCTCATGTCAGTAGATTTACTGGCATGTAAAAGAACTCCTACGGGACAAAAATTCCGGCACACCGGCGACACTGATATAACCTCTGCAGTTGCGAGCGTCGTTAAATAAACCATATTTTTTTTTTTACATATGCGTATCAAACATGAAAGCTGTATCTTCAGAAATGTTGAAATTTTCATTTTCTCTATAGTACTCCCTCAAATGTTCAATGAAAACTGTAGTCACCAGTGTAGCTGACAAGCAAACGTTCTATGGCGGCAGATAAAAAAAAGCTCTTCCGCCATGTTAATAATGTGAAAAGAAGTGTTTATACAAATTTTGGCCACTCGGCCGCAATTACGAGGACCGTAAAAATAAATTCGCCAGGGACCGTTAACAGAAAGAAAACACAAATTAATTGGAAAAATTTATTGGAACAGACACAGCAATTGTTGAGCTATTTTCAACATATTCCCCACCGAAATTGAGACATTTGTCACATCATGGGATCGATAGAGAGCTGCAGATGGCTATCAAACGCTGATCACAGGCAGCTGACTTCTACGACACAAGGATACAAAAATTGATCCCATGGTATGACAAATGTCTCAGTTCCAGTGGGGGATATGTTGACAAATAGCTCAACAATTGGTGTATCTGTTTAAATAAATATTTCCATGCAATTCTGGTTTTTTTCTGTAAACGGCCTCAGGGAAAATCATTTTCTGGACGTCCTCGTAATTACGGTCGAGTGGCCAAAATTTGTATAAGCACTTCTTTTGACATTATTAATATGGTGTAAGAAAAAAAATAACTTCTTTATGTGCCATCAGAATGATTCCTTGGGAGAGGTAACGAGATGGCTACACTTGGATGTATTTTCGAATCCCACTTGGAGTGATCAACTATTTTCTTTCCTAGACTTTCGCAACTGTGAGGCAAATGTTACATAAACCCAAACAGACTTTTATAGCTCATTTTGCCAAATATTTCCTGCGAATATCCATTTCATCGAAGCCATATAACTTCGCATATGATACGGAGTCGTTAAATGTTCGATGGAAATTATAATTAGAGTCCATTAGCCTGTGGCTCAAAAATGGAGAACGGATTGAGTAATATGTCGAAACCTGAAAGGAAAATTTTTTTGCGGAACCTAGTAATTATGTCTGACACAAAGCCGTGTGGCTGAGGGAAGCTGTCACAACTTTGTTGTGGTCTATGTCAAAATATAGGGTTTCAAATTCAGTTAATCCCATTTCTGTTGTATTCATAAGCTTCCGCATCTGTAGGAATACAATATAAAAATAATGAACATGAGCTACATGTCTTCCCATGTGATTTGAAAACCCCTGTAAGCCGATTATTATTTTCAGTTCCTGAGAGTTCTTTAAAACACTGCAGCATGTTCTGAAAACTATACGGGCATTCTCGCTTTCATGTACGTCCATTTTCCTTCCGTATAGTCAAATTTAAACCCGAATAATTTTACGTGATTTTAAAAAGAAATCTATTGAGGTTTTATTTAAAAACCCTTAACTGTTAGGATATACTGTACTCAAAGTACTGTACTTGTTGTATATTATTATTTTATTACCACTTATGAAGAAATAAGCTAATTTATTTTTGTTCTAAAAATTGCATGAAGTAAACTAATATGCAAAAAAGAAGTGTATATATTCCATAATTCATAAATTTGCAATAAAATAATATACAACAATTTATTTTAGCGAAGTAGATTGTTCCTAGATTAATTTCAGTAAATGTATCACAAAATATTCTCGCACTTTGATGGTACAAGATTCATTATTTAATAAGTATGATGATGCAAGTTAGATTATTTAGTAAGTATGGGAAAGAACTTAAAAGAGAGACACGAAATGTTACGGATATTTTAAAGGACAAGAGACCGCACTCTTGAAACAGGGTAATATCACAGTCTAGTATATACAGTCACGAAGCTCAATACGTGGTAAATATGCATCTATAGATAGTTGCTAACCACTAGGATCGTTAATATCGCCTCATTACAGACAATGCGAAATAGTACCGGCACAGTCTATTGTTCCTAGCACCCTCACAACTCAAGCTACGTGACATGATCGAGAGAGGTTGGTTAAACCGCGACCTGTAATAAAGAACATTGTAGCTTATGGGATGAATGAATGAATGAATGAATGAATGAATGAATGAATGCATGAAGGAATGAATGAATGAATAGAATGAATGAATGAATTAATTAATGCTAGCCATGATGTTCCATGTTTGGCACAGGCCTCCTGTTAGAACCCCCTCGACACGGATGGCTCAAGTGTACTCGCTTGGTGAGCCAATCCAGGCGAGCTTGTCGTATATAGACTACTGTCGTGACATGGTTACTAAAACTGTTAAACTTTACTTAGTCTCAGCACTTTGTTCTTTGTTACACTGTCCACATAATACTAACACCAGCACTTTGACAAAAACTGATTGCTATTTATACTATTTAACTAACATTTTCACAACACTGATTTTACTATTTACAAAATTTATTCCACACTTTCACAAATAGTGCCTTTACTATTTACACTATCTTAACACTGAGCTTATGAATTAGAAAACTTAAACTTCACATCTGTGGAGTAACGGTTAGCGCGTCTGGCCGCGAAACCAGGAAATCCGGGTTCGATTCCGGGGTTTTCCCTCACCCAATATGAGCAAATGCTGGGTAACTTTCGGTGCTGGACTCCGAACCATTTCACCGGCATTATCACCTTCATCTCATTCAGACGCTAAATAAGCTGAGATGTTGATAAAAAAAAAGGTAAAGGTATCCCCGTAACATGCCATGAAGGCATTTGGGGGGCATGGAGGTAGAGACCCATGCTTTCCATGACCTCGGCACTAGAATGAGGTGGTGTGGTCGGCACCAGCTCCGACCGCCTTTTACCCCCGGGAAAGACCCGGTACTCAATTTTATAGGAGGCTGAGTGAACCTCGGGGCCGTTCTGAAAGTTTGGCAACAAGAAAAAATCCTGTCACCACCTGGGATCGAACCCCGGACCTTCCAGTCCGTAGCCAGCTGCTCTACCAACTGAGCTACCCGGCCGCTGAGATGTTGATAAAGCGTCGTAAAATAACCTACTGGGGGGGGGGAGAAGAAATTTTAATATTTTGCAAGGACGTTATAATCTACAGATTTATAAATAACTTACGGAATAGGTAAAATAACATGCGAACTCAATTACAAGATGAGTTTATAAAAAAATTATCATAAAATTAAATATAACAAAATATTATTTAAGGTGCTGAAGTAAATATATTGCAAATAAAAAAAATACTGAAAAAAAAGCAAAGGAAAAATTGGCACGTAACTTAAAGGAATCCCACTTCAAATCATTTTATGAAAAGTTATATTATACAATGTGTACAGATACGGAAATAAAATTTGGAACTCCCTTATTGTATAATTTTCGCTTACAACATACTGCGCATGTAGAGTAAACAAGAGCCCCTGTATGCTACTTGTAGACAGTCGTGTGAAATTGTTGCGTACATACAGTTGGATTTCCAACAACATTCGCTCCAAATTTTAATTCCGTATCTGCACACCCTTTGCCAAGAAAAATAATAGCTCACCTATAGCGTGAATTTGTCTAAGGATCGTTCGATGCACACGGAGAAAAATTAAGCATCGAGGATGAAATCAATTGGTAGCAGCGAGGTATATATATGTCACGAAACGACATATCGCCTACGAAGCCTTTATGGCTTAGCAATAGAGCTCTTTTCTTCTCGTTCGAAAGACCAGGATTCAATTCTCCCTACGTAGGCCTATGTTTAAAGTAGGCATGTATCAGCATGCAGCGTTAGTGGTTTTAATTTTAATTTTAATATCCAACTGTACAATTGATCTTATGCAGGCTGTCCCATTTATCTTGTGTGCCTCAAATACTTTTATTTTTGGACTGGAATTGAAAATGTGAAGAGTCCACTGCAAAAAAGGGAGAAATGTCATACATTTGTGTACTATAGATCAAAGGGAGTAGAATATAATACACTTTGTTGCATTGCAAGAAAAATGATGGTTCCAGATCTACATCGTGTTGATGGATTGGTATACCACACAGAAATGTCAAAGTTGAATTGCATTTCCTGCAAAATGCAATACATTCCTTCTTTTTGCAGTGGATTCTTCATATATTTTTGGTAGTTATTTTACAACAAGAAACAAATATAAATATGGAGGTTTGGTTCATGTAACTGCATTCTTGTACAAGATACAAGTGAAGTCATCTCTTTTAAAGAGCACCGCATAATTTAACCATGTCCAACGATTTACGATCTTTAATACAAGTTAAAAATGTATCATAATGCCACCATGCAAACTATAACAATAAAATAAAGAAAGACGAATCACGCCAGAATGTTTTGTTTCTTATTGTTCGCAGTAAACATACATGTACGCCCTGCATGTAGTACATGGCTCGCAAAACTTTTGTCCTATGAAATAATGTGGAAGTGAACTTCGTGAGATATTATGTTGGCAATATGTCTACATACCCCACTCCACATGTCGTCCTGGGAAGGGAGGTATTTGAACTCTGAGTTGCAGATATATACCTAGCTAATCGAACCAAAGACAATCTTTTAGAGCAATAACGGCATATGTAACCAACAGAAATAAAACATTCAGTCTAATCTGCACCGAAATGTTTAAAACATGTTTATTTCTCTTGAGTATTATATAATATTCCAGGAAAATTTTTCATCTTCCCTGCACGTATAAATACCATGTTGGATCATAAACATATACTGTAATAGATCACATAGCGTTTTGACAAAAAATATTATGAATATCCATGCGAAAATGCAATATTTCCAGATTAAAGATTTTCTCAAGCACCAGTCATAGACCTATTCAGGTATTTCTTCCTGTTGGGTCCACAAGGTTACAACCAGAATATATAACATGAACACAACGCAGTGGACGTATTATTTCTGTCGCTGTTTGGGAATGAATTTCCAGACTATGAGGAGGAACTCTGTGTAAAATTGAAGAGAATTAGACTTCCCAGCAATATATCCACATCCTCGAAAACACATATGATACCTAGCAAGGCATGTTGCAACCTGATATAATTATATTTTTTCAACAGGACAATTTCTCCATCTACACAACTTTGTTATATCAGATATTGTTCCAATATCATGTTTGGTGTTGAATGCACAGACATTTGATATTTCTATATGCTTTGCTTATTTTTTTAGTTCGTTACATCCACATTCTCGTTCCATTACAATGTGAGAGTAATATTCAAACCTTTTTTTATGTGTGCAAAATGTAAATTAAACTGCTGTATCCTACGGGATATAATTGACAATCAAGTTTTAAATTATACACATACCCATAAAAAATTGTCTGAATAAAATTATTTACCCGATTTTTTAGAATATTAATCAGTTGATTGTTAGCGCTACCTTTAATTAATGTAAATTTATTAGCGTAGTGTTATTACCATAACAGCCAAAGAAAAATAAGCTATAGGCGCATTATAACGCAAAGAACCGTGGCGCGAGAAGGAGCTACAAAATTCCATGTTCATTAAATTTATCTATATCACTAGACCACTAAGTAAACATATTCTCTTTAACCCTCGGTCTATACCTGGGGTATTTCGTGACCCCACTCCTTTATTTTTTACAAATGCATATGTAAAATGTTGACATAACTCTCCCATGTTCCAGATATGCTATTTGTGAACATTTGGCTACAATTATGTTACATCGTCATGATCCTAGTATAAGCGGTATAACAATTTTTTTCATTTTTATCACATGGGGTCAGAAAAGACCCCAGGTATAGAGTATACTAATTTTTTATAATGAATTTATTACTTGGTCTTGCTCTTGGTGTATTTTATGACAACAATGGGACAAATACAGATCGAATATTGATATTTCTTGAACTGGGGTGCACTGTTGTGAAATATTTGAAAATTTTTAGTGAATTCTTTTCAGTTTGCAGTAGATTTCTGATGAAGCAAGTCGGTTTGTCTCTTTATAATATTGATTTTCAGAAAGG
The DNA here is from genome assembly GCF_040183065.1 of Periplaneta americana. Lineage (NCBI taxonomy): Eukaryota > Metazoa > Arthropoda > Insecta > Blattodea > Blattidae > Periplaneta > Periplaneta americana. Next base: position 78,117,210 of record NC_091120.1, read on the forward strand.
TTATAGCCTTAATCATGGTCTGAAAGACGCAGACCACAGTGATAGTGAATGTGACAATGATTTCATATTCGAAAGCGACGGCGGTGTTGCGGAAGTAGATGTGACAGGAAGATATTCAAGTTGAAGACGAAATAGATATTGATTCTATTGATGCAGATGATAACGTCAATGTATTATGACACATTTACCTACATCAAGAAATGGACAAGTGAACTATGCTACTCAGCCATCACTACAGCGTAAGCAACCTTCTAGAAATATAGTGGGCCAAACAGCTAACATTCCTCAGCATGTTAGGTTATAGCCTACTTGCAAATTAGATCGGATTGTTTCTCTCTCTTTATAACTGATCACATGTTGAATAGAATATCAATGCATACTAACAATCGTGATGAAGATGTGAAAGATAAATACATTTCTCTTCAGCACTGGAGTAAGCCGGATTCAACAAAACTACAGGCTTTCTTCGGTCTTCTCATAACAGCAGGGGTGCACACAGCAAGGGGGAAACTACTTGATGAATTTTGGTCCAAAGAATATGGTTTGCCTATTTTCCGAGCTACAATGAGTTATTCGCGATTTTCAAGTATTTTAATGTGTCTCCGTTTCGACGACAAACTGACAAGGAAAAAAGGAAAGCTGCATGAGGGTCAAAAGCAGAAGTCATACGTGTATTTTCTGAAATGTTTGTTGATGGGTATATGACGTCTTATATTCCTGAACCGTACACTACAGTAGATGAACACCTGTGTATATTCAGAGACGATGTCCAATCAAAGTTTACATTTCTTCCAAGCCAGGGAAACATGGGATAAAGATATGGGCTGCCGTGGATCGTGAGACAAACTTTTGAAAAATGCACAAATTTATACAGGAAAATCTGCAGAGGAAAGAGAGCTAAGTCAAGGAAAAGGTCTTGTAAATGATATTGTGGATTATGTGAGAGGAAGTGAAAGGAATGTTACTGTTGACAATTTTTTCACAAGTTTTGAATTAGGACAAGAACTGCTACAGAAGAACCAACACTAGTGGGAACACTTCGAGCCAATCGAAAAGAGATCCCTAAAGATGTAAAGTAAAGTAAAGCAAATAAAATTCCATGGCACTACAGCCCATGAAGATCCAAGACCGACCAGCCGGCTGCTGGCCTCATGTCCACATGCCGAAGCAGAGGTAGACGATCATCCAACCAGAATGGACGTATCGTGTGGTTAGCACAATGATCCCCCCAGCTGGTTTGCGAAACCGGATTTTCGCTACCTATCGTAGATCCCCAAGTGCACCACAATGCTAGGTGGGCACCGGTTCCATACACTGGCCGAAATTTCATGAGAAAATTTCTTCCACCAATGGGGAATGGAACCAGCGCGCATTCCGTAACGCGAGACCTAGGCAGGATGCCTTAGACAATGACGCCACGGCGCGGAACATGTTACAAATGTATGAATACAAAAACACCCTGTATAATGATATTCTAATATGAGATAATTTATACTGTAGTAATTATTAGTCATTGTCTTTTATTATTATTATACTTATGGCATTCTAAAGTGCTATTAACAACAACAAAACAACAGTCCAAAGAGTTTGTGAGAATTATGTGCTGTTAAATTTTCATTAATACTTTTTAACAGTAATAAAACAACTTTACTAAAAATGTACTGCCATAAAATCTTGAATAAATACCGAAATACATAAATTATCCAATAATTATACTTACAACTTCCTATTTTTAAGTTAGTTGAAAGAAATCTATCCGGGATCAAAAAAGACCCCAGGTATAGAGTACGTTTCTCCAAAGCAGATGTAGACCTAGGGTTAAGTTTACTACTGTAAGTAGCTTGGTTCAGACTTTTTGTTGTGAGGAGGGGTGGTGTACTACCTGCCACCTACGCTACTGTCCTAGAGTGAGTACAAATAACAACTTAAGAAGAGAAAAACTGTACAGTATATCGGACAAAAGTTTTGCGAGCGAGTATACATAACACGTAAACAAACCAAAACGGCCGTTTAGGCCAACATCTCCATTTCTTTCCTATATTTCGGGCTTGCTGCGATGTAGAATCGGCTGAGGCCCGCAACTGAACATGGACTTCATTGTATGTAGTGATTAGTTGCTGGTGATAGTGCTATGTACCGTGGGCTCTCCTCTGGGCTTATGATACCTCGTGTGACCAAGGCTGAGGGACCGCGATGATGGCAACACGGAATTTATGGTAGACAAAGCAGATATCGCAGAGGGCTTTTCTCTAGTACTCCCATTTCTTGCTATCATTACACCAACACTCTCCACTTCCTACCACATTTCATTTATCATCTGCAATAGTAAATCTTTAATTGCTGAAAATGGAACATTATGGCAAAAATCAAAGTTTGCCATAAAACATACTGACAGTAGGATTCCTCCACTTAAAGTCTGCAACCAATGGTTTTCAACACCTGAACAAAAAGTAAAAATTGTCTCTGAACAGTTATATCAGCAGTTTCAACCAAATCCCAGTCTTGACCCAGATTTCGCTCATCAAATTCATGAAAGTTTAACACAACCTCTTCAAATATCTTACTTTGGATAATTTTTATACCAGGACAAGTCAGAAATCAATCTCCAAAGAAGAAAGCTCCTGACCATGACCTTATTGTTCAACCTCTCCTTAAAAATTTTTGTAGAAAACCACTCGTTCTTCTAACACAAATCTACAATGCAGTTCTACGTTTAACATATTTCCCTAGACAATGGAAGCATGCCATAGTGGTTATGATCCCCAAGCCTGATAAAGATAAAAGCAACTCTTCAAATTACCGCCCAATAAGTCTGCTGCCATTACTATCAAAAATATTTGAAAAACTACTTATACCTCATCTCTTAAAACAACTCCAAGGGACTATTCCTTCAACGCAATTTGGATTTAAAGCAAACACTCTTGTCCACAACAACTTCATCGGATCACAGATTCTATTTTAGATACATATGAGGAAAAGGCGGTGTGCTTGGGTCTCTTCCTAGACAAAGAAACGGCATTTGATAAAGTATGGCATGAAGGCTTGCTCGCAAAGCTTAAAAATCATGTATCAGATACCTATTATTTAATAATCAAGTCATACCTTTCACAACGTAAATTCTCCGTTAAATACGAATCTGCTCAGTCAAAATCAAATATTGTTCAATCTGGAGTACCGCAGGGTAGTATTTTGGGACCACTGCTTTATTTCTATATACATCGGATTTTCCAACTTAAGATCACTTAACAATAGCCCATTTTGCTGATAATATTGCCATTCTTAGTAAAGATACTTGTGAATCTGCAGCAGAACAACTGAACATTTTTTGTGAAAAAATTTCCACATGGTGTAAGCAATGGCGAGTAATTATGAATCCTCAAAAATCAAATTTAGTCAGATTTACTTATAAGAGAAACACTGTAAATTATCCAGTAACATTATGTGGTTCAGTAGTACCAATGGCTCAATCTGTCAGATATCTTGGATTAATCTCGGATAGCAAACTTACTTGGCATAACCACATATCAGCTATTGTTAAAAGAATTAGACACAGAATCTATCTGCTAAAACACATTATTCAAGAGAAATCTCCATTGCCTCTACACTACAAGAGACTTATCTATATTTCAATCGTGCGCCCTGTGTAGCAATATGGATGTTCAATTTGGGGATCTGCTTCTGCATCACAAATAAGAAGAATACAGGTCATGCAAAATCGCTATTTGAGGCTGATGTCTGGTGCACCTTGGTATATTAATAACAAGAACCTGCACGATGATCTCTGTATTCCTGAGGTGAAGGAGGTCCTAAGACACAGCTACATCAGACTGTACAACTCCTTCCTAAACCACATGAATCCGCTACTTCAAGTAATTGTCACTAATCCACCGCAAGATCCAGCCCGCAGAAGATTAAAAAGAAAACGGCATAGTGATATGAGGCTATAGGGTACTTTTGGGATTGCCAGTGGGCAATACCCATAAACAAATGTCAAGTTGTTTTATTTTATTTGTTTTTCTTTTGTTTTCTTTTCTCTGTTTGTTATTCCCAACTATAATGTATTTATTTATGTACAATAAAGTTTACTTCAATATTAAAAAAATAGTAAAAATAGGCTGGAGTGAAGTCTTGGGGGTTTTACAGGTTTCCGATGGTCACATAAGAAGGGCTTGGGGCTCCGGACCCCTGGGGCTTATCAGGCTACTCGTCCGCGAAGCGGGATCTGGCTCTATCAGGGGCTGAGACAGGATGGCCTACCTGTAAGCGTCGGATTCACGAATGCCATCCAGATAGTCCGACAGGTGGAAATCATCGCAAACAAAGGCGCACAATGGGTCAAACTGTGGCTAAGTCTACGGACCCGGGACGGGTCCAGCCCACGCCAAAGCCAAGCCAAGCCCACGCCTGTTACGTGACAGTGTATTGCGTGGACGCTGGTAATGTTATTGCTGACGCCAGCGTTTCTGGCGAGTGTCCTTGAGTACAATGCACAGTCTGCGAGCTTCTGTTGATAGTGTAGCCGAGAATGGTACCATCTCCTATACACGTCACGTCAGCAATCTGCCAACCACAGTTGCCAGTCTTATTGCGCAGACTGCGGAAAAAGTAAGATGCTCGCACTTAACTTTCCCTATGCTAGAGTTCGCGTGGTGTGTCCTTGAGTGCAGTCTCCAGCCAGTGAGTTTATGTTGCCAATGCTGCTGAGAACGGTTTCTCCTCCAAACTGCACGTCATACCAACATTCTACCAATCACAATTGTCAGCTTTATCGCCCATAGACTGCTACAAAGTTAAGACACTCGCACTTAAGGTTCCCATTACTTTTTTCACATGCCAAAAACGGTGGTACGGCCTATACCTACTCGCTCAGTCTACCTAAGAGCGTGCTGAAATTGCCTGTTGTCCTTTCCTTTACATGTTTGGCATCATTTTAACATGTTCATCAATGCTGACTGAAGTTCCCGTCGAGAAATAGAGGCAGTTTCCTGACGGACGTTATGCTTGAGATCTTCTAGGATGCGTGGGTTTTAAGCCTATCCTGTACACTTTAACTCTGAATGAACCCCGAAGTTAAAAATCACAGGGAAGGAGGTCAAATCGAGAGATCGAGCAGGCAATACATTAACATTAATGACGCCGTCCTGGAAACGTTTTCTGTATGAACGTGGCAGTATTTTGCTGAAAGAACGAGTAATTTTCTTCCATCTCGCTGAACTCTTGAAAAAAGAGCATAAAGTCAGATCGGCATTAAATGTTTCTTCAAAAGAATGATCCAACACTTCTTTTCCTGCTCATGGCATACCACATACCGACTTCTTCGTCATATAGCCAAATCCGTCTGAAATATGTCTGTTTTTTCAGTGAACCACTAGCAGTAGTTTTGCAAATTACATGACAAGTCTCGCTAAAGAAGAAAATAATATAATGGGTTTATTTCTCTCTAATGCACCTTATTCACCATCAATTCACAAAATGTTTTTGTATCGTCGTGTTATACTTCATGAAACACGTTAATTTTGTATGGTTTCATTTTTAACAACTTTGTAGTTATATACGCGGAAGAACGAGAAATTCTCACGTGGAGTAGTGACGAGTATGTTATAATTTTTAATGTGATATTAGAGCGCCAATATACTATACTCGTGCATATTGGATGGTGCCATTTCGAGCAACTTATTTAAATGTGACAGAATAAAGTTGGAAGAATGTGATATTATGTTTGTTAAAGTTAATTATCTTTATCTATAAACTGTGCCTTTCTCTTACCATTTTCTAATCTATAAAATCTGTGCAAATACTAGCACCCAGACAATAGGCCCAGATCATACTCTATAGACATTACAATCTTTCGAATTTTAGAGAAGTTTCTATCTGTGTTCGGCATCCCAATATCCACGTCTGCAAGTGGGTTAACCTATTTTCCTGCCACTTTATTGAAAAAATATCATAGACTAATACTTGTAACTGACTTTCGTGTTCTTTAATTGCTAGTTACCACCCCATATATCAAAGCTATACGTTTGTAATGCGGTTCGGTCACTGAAATATTCTCTTTACACATATAATTTTTCAGTGGCCTTGTTTAGAAATCTTTTTATGAGTGTTAAAGACATTCATAATGAAACAATGAAGAATATGATTTCTGATTAGTAGAAACCAAGTTTAAGAATTAAAATGCGTGACTTTTGTCACTAAATTTATTTCTCGGGAAAAAATATCTGTATATAGCATATAAACTAAGATACCTGTCACAACAAGTAATTTCGGCAGGAGATCGTTACTAACTCTTTGAAAATCGCACAAATAATTGGATAAAGTATGTGCTTTACATAATATACAATATTACTCGGTGAACAGATTATGAGTTTTCCGCGCTACGCGCGGGGCTGCATGGGCCATGAAGCCTGTACTCACGGCCGTACAGCAACATGAGTCTGCGCTTTACCAAACTACAACTTAAAACTGGAGGCACGGGCTAATAATATTACAAAAAATTAAATGACATATTATACTCACCCGTATTACCAAAAGGAGATGTTGGGACTTATTTATTTTATATTCCAAACATTTCTGGCATTGACTAATGAAATTATCTAGGCGATGCCCGATATCACCGAGAACTTTTTTAATTGAGCACTGTGCGTCGTCGTATTCATTTCTTATCTCGAACCCTCCCTGTTTCCCGAAATTTAACTGATTTAAGAATCGCAGAACGACTTGGAAAGCGATCATCAGGGAAGTTTTCTTGAAGTTACCTCCTTACAGCATGGACAGATTCTTTACTCACATATGAATAGTAAATAAACCATCGTTGTATAATAGCATACTTTGGCCTTTTATCACTACGCAACCTGAAATTTGTCCTTTTTATGAGAATGCGTGTATTAGGTATATATTTTCACGGTCAGAAAGCATATGCAATTAGTTTTTCTCTATCACGTACAGTTTGTTTAAAATTCATATTTGTGGAGCTTGTTTCCAAAAGGTACCAAATCCAACAGGCCTAATTTTACTGGAAATGAAAAAAAAACTGCTCATAGCTGTAAAAAATATTATATATTGTTATGGCTTCATGTCACTATTCTTTATGTGTCATCAATCATAGTTAGGCACATATTTAAGATATTTCACACTTATACAAGAAGTTATTAATGATATTAGTTTGGATTTGGTACATTTTGGCAACAAAATTGGATGTGGTACATATTGGCATGAAATAATTTAGTATTATGAATGGGGATGTACAGGAATTATTTAATAGCCCTGTAAAATTTTATAAATAATTATTAAACATTCTTCATTAAATTTCACAAAATGGAGGCTATGTTTGTTCTAATCATCATAATTAACATCAATATTAGCCTCATCCTCTGTTCTAACAACAGACTCAAAATGTATAATATTACTGTAAAATGGGAGTTTATGTCACAATAGCCCAAACAACTAACACGTCACCACAATAGCCAATGAAATTTCTGCACAACGCTTGACGTATCAGTGACGCAAAGTCGAGAACCAATAGGAGGAACACGCTTGAGATTTGGTATGTTTTGGCATGAAACTCAGCATGGATGTGGTATTTTCTGCTGTAAAACACTATTTTCAGTGACTTCTGGAGACAGGATTTGGCGTTTTTTCGAGAGAAATGGTTATTGTTTCCGTTCTAAAGGTCGCTAAGAATGTGGTGCCATTTGTAAGTCATTTTTCGAAAATTGTGGATTTGGTACCTTTTGGAAACAAGCTCCACATTTATTGTTTTATGGCTTTTCCTTAAGAACATAATTTTAACGTGTAAGGTATGTGAATATTTGAATCTTTCGCTTTTATATATTTCATTAATTCCATTTGTGTTTTTTTCTCATATTGGCAGCCATTCTGTGCTGCCACCTATGTTAACATGATTAACTAACGACATTTTCTTTATTTTGAGAATTTTCTGTCTGTTAATGATATCATGCTGTGGATCTAGAAGAGGAGTAAGCAAATGCCTTGTATTTCTGCTATAACGTGTTTTAAGAAGTGAATTTTGCTATAATGCGACGTTTGTGTAAAAATAATCCTAATTTATTTTGTTATGTATGTGGAGGCCTTATCTTCAAGACTCAAAAGTGTAGCCTTACACCTCTAGGTAAAAAATATATTATGAACTATATTTTGGGTGTCATGTTGAGGACCGCGGTATGTTATGGGCACCTCATATACGCAACAAATTCATGTTCCAGTTTTTTTAGAAATTGACTACAAATTAAACGTAATACAACGAAATTCGTTATACCTATGGTTATAGATAGAAGTACAAGCCTTCATGCACCTCAGGAATACATTCCCAAAACTGAGTGATGCAAAGATTAAGGGAGGGATGTTTATTTAGTCCACAAATAAAAGCAGTCATGCAAGATGAAGACATCGGAAACGAACTATCGGAAGTGAAAAAAATGTCCTGGAATACATTTAAATCAGTATGCACAAATTTCTTTTGAGCTAAAAAATCTTCAGATAATGAAATTATTGTAAGTGATATGCTACGCTACTTTCATGTTATGAGATGCAATAATTATGTCTTAAAGTTACATTTTCTAGACAGTCATCTAGACTTCTTTCCGAGAAAACTTGGTGCTATCAGCGATAAGCATTGCGAAAGGTTTCACGAAGAAATACTTGTTATCAAAAGCGCTTCACTAAAAGATGATGTGTAAGTATATTGGGTGAATATTGCTGGTCAGTCATTAGAGTTATCCCAGGACGTACTTAAAGCGCAGATCTTCAAGAAAGTCGTTCTAATTTTTGTTTCGCAATTTTTTTTTACATTTTTTGTTTGTCAGTTAAACTTATGTAAGTAGGCTATAGAAGTATTTGTATAGCGTAATTGGTACGTGATAGAAAATTTTGGATTTCAGAAATGAATTCAATGTATCTTGTTTAGTTAAAATCACATAGTTTCATCCAAAGGACATAAAAAAAAAAATAAAATTGTTGCGCAGTGTTATTAATCATACTTTTTTTAGCACTCTACTGTACAAGTGCGGTTTAATCAGCCGTTTGATCAGATTGATGACGCGTTCCTGCGCTCCCTGGCGCCGTTGACTGGGCTGGCTCACCTCGCGCGGCGGGAAACACATAATCTGTTCACCCTGTAGGGTAAAGGTCCCTAATTCCATGATACCTCTAATCTCGTGATAAAATTTCAATTGACTGCCATGGAGTTGTGGTCTCTGACTTTTAAGTTTTTGAAATACCTAACAGATGCCAGGAGATGTCTTCTTTTCAATTCTATTGACTACCCGCCTTTTTAATAGAAGCAGTCGACTGCAGAAGCTTTTATTCAGTGAAAGGTGGTTGACCAGTAAGTTTTTCTTTCTCTTGCTACCGATCCTGAAGAAAACTTTTATAGTCCACACCTGTGGAGTAACGTTCAGCCCGTCTGGCCGCGAAACCAGGTGGTCCGGGTTCTATTTCCGGTCGGAGAATGTTACCTGGTTGAGGTTTTTCCCGGGGTTTTCCTCAACCCAATATGAGCAAATGCTGGGTAACTTTCGGTGCTGCACCCCGGACTCATTTCACCGGCATTATCACCTTCATCTCATTGAGGCACTAAATAACCGAAGATGTTAATAAAGCGTCGTAAAATAACCTACTAAAATAAAATAAAAACATTTTATATTTGAGGTAAGAATTAATATAGCATTATAAAAATGATATCATATTAGTGTAGATTATAGTCAGCTGAATCAATGTATATGATTATTTAAACATTGTGAGACAATAACAATGCTACAGGAGCTTTCCCATTTTCGGATTTATTTTCATATTTCTCCTTCCTGGCTCACTCGACCAGTGATGTCAATGGTAAATTGTGAAAATTTACGTCTATGAAAGAAAATAGTTCATGGAAATAATAATAGAAATAAGTTATAGAAAACATCAATTATAATTATAATAAAATAATAGGGCATATATTTAACTTAATTATTGCTGTTGTTAGGAATATAAATAATGAGAAATAATTGTGTTATAATTCAATTTATTGAAATTTAATTTTGTATTGAATTTAACTTTCAGTTTATTTTGTTTATAATATATCATATGTAATATGTATTCCTGTAGTTACACAAGTATTTTCTATGAAATTTGTCACGTAGGCCCTTTTTCTATGTTGTAATTTCTTGCTTAATCATATTAAAATAATATACCATGACTTTAAAGTGTTTTTCATAATACACGTTTGTTTTCTGAGCAGTTAATGAGGATTATTTTAGTATCACGGAATTAGGAAACCACTGTCACGGAATTTGAATCCCTGTCACGGATTTAGGAGCCACTGTATAACAATGAAGAATCATATATTATATATCAAACTTGTGAAACTGTTGACACTGAATGTTGTAAAAACTGTAGTTAAAGGTCCAAATAACGTCATTTATTTATTTATTTATTTATTTATTTATTTATTTATTTATTTATTTATTTATTTATTCTGGTGTAGTTAAGGCCAGCAGGCCTTCTCTTCCACAACACCAGGAATACAAATACAATAATAGAAATAAACAGAAAAATACACTATATACAAAATAAAGCTACACAAGAAATAAAGAGAGAGAGAAAAAACACTATAAACAAAGTAGGGCTACACAAAAATATACACAGGTTGCAGTCACACAGGTGTTATTTGAAAATTTTAATACAATTTGGCATAAATATAGACTTTATTAAATATGTCATGGAATTCGGCTACCTTACCCTATTATTTGTTTCACTGTCACAGTGTAATATTGAGTGAGCATTGTAGAATTATTATTGATCTGCGATTCAAATTTTTCTGTGGGATATTCATTTCACTTGATATATATGCACTGTTGCCAACATATCGCCCTACAATCTCGTAACTTTTCAATAAAAAGTAGCTAAATCTCTCCAAAGTTTGTTAAAAATCCCCAGAAATGTCGCTAAAAATTAATAATAAATATCACTAAATAAAAATAAGAAAAAGATACATATGCGGAGAAAAATATAATTTCGTCATCGTCACTCTCTTCTACGGAGTCTGGTTGTATTGTTGACGGCTGTGATGTTGAGGTGGAAGGTGTGGGAACAGCTGATTCTGAATACCCTGCACTTGATCCAATCATTGACACTACACTTTCTGACAAATTGTAAGTGTGGAAATTTTCACCCAAGCGTTTGACCACATTTTTTTTTTTTTTTTGTGAAACCTAACATTTTTTAAAATCTTATATAATAATATATTAAAACCAGCAAAAACTACATTCTCATTTGCTACACACGAACTGTCGGCACAAAATTCCAAAACTCAATTGCCGCAAGTCGGTTCGGAATGGAAAATCTCCACGTTGCTAGGAAGAAAGGACCAAGAATTAGTTGGAGCTCACGACTCGTCACGTGACAATCAAAGTTGCCGCCGTTTATGGGTGTTGGAGCAGTAGCATTGAGAGAGACTCCTAACCCGTGAGAATCATTGAATCAGCATCTTTCACCCTGATCACTGATCACAAATATATGAGATCAGGGCTTTCACGTATGAATCGTTAGACTACTCAGTCTCTTCTAAAACTAAGAAGTGCATGACTTCAGTTGAATATTTTAAATTAAAAGAAAGGAAAAAGTGGAAGAATATAAAAATCAGCAGAAAAGTCGCTAATCGTATTTTACAAAATTTGTCGCCTAGACTGATTCAAAATTCCCTAGATTTAGCGACTTATCGCTAAATATGGCAACACTGTATATATGCGAAAGATTATGCCTGGCTTCTTAGCTTCGTAGCATATTAGCAAGAAATAATATTGCTGACAGTGGAAAGTTATTACCTTTTCCTGCAACCTTTTGTATCCGAAATAGGGCATATTTTTGTACCTTTCCTACCACATTTTTTCTCTCAAAATTCACAGCTCTACTGGCAACTTGCAACCAGTCGTACAGATCTCGTATTTTATCTCTGCTTCTGTGCAACGTCACATTTGTGGTGGGAAAGTGAGGAGATGGGAGGAAAGTTGTAATGCTTTTCAATACGCTGACGCCTACGTTGTAAGATAAGCCATTTGAAATTTAACTTTCACTGACCAGCAGAGATATATTCCGAGATTTGTATCAGGGCGTGGATTCATAACACAATTTTTTATGTAATATCGTCCACTAGCTCCAAAAATATGTAACATGATCATTCGCAAAAAAATAAGTAACATGGTCACCAAATATGGATGAGTACACTCACATAGGCAAAATAAAAATATTTAGGTTACAGGTCAGAATAAAAAATATAGATCTGTATTAGTATAATCTTTCATTCAGTGACACAAACTATAAATACGGCTTGTTCTTTTGTATCAGACAGTAGATACATGATTCCAATACGCTTTGCTGTCATTGTCAGAGGTCCTTTTTGTATTACGGAATTCCTATGCACAAAACGACAGACTAAAAATCCTCGGATCGAGTTTCATCTGACATATGTTTGTCATTTTTTGTTACTTCTCTTCCAGAGCGGATGCTGAACAGACTCAAACTGCATAGCAATATCGGCTCTGACGGGATATTGTGTGAAAACGAATGTGGAGTGTATATACTGATGTTTATTATTACAATATCCTGTGACATTTCATTTTCTGAACGTCCACTAGAGTACAGTGTTGGAGTGTTTTAGACTATAGCAATTACTTCTCAACTTCTTCATCAAAAGGACTTCGCAAGAATCAGAAAAGTTTTCTGTAACTGTAAGGCATAACTTTTCTTAACTTTTATCGCCATACATGAGCCGTGTATTAATGTGTGTTCTGACCAGAATTATTTAGGTTGGTTTTAGAAATGGAAGTAAGCATTTGAACTTATTATTTTCCGTAATCGTCCTCGGGTATTTTTTGGTTCTACTTCAAAAGATAAAATGTTTAAAGCTGAAAATCTGAAAACTATAAAATTATGTTAAATTATAATTACAATAAAAATGCAAATCACAAAATTGTTGCTAATCTAACATCATAAGAAATTGGTTATACTCCGTTTACATTTCTAATTGATGCAGTTTAAAATAAATCATTAGGCCTATATTTTCGTAAGAGAAAGATAATGAAGACGATGACTATGATGATGATGAAGAAGACGATAACTAAGATGATGACGAACACTATGACTAAGATGACGAAGACGACAAAGACGGTGACGAAGACAACAAAGACGATGACGAAGACGTCAAAGACGATTAAGATTACGACAAAGACATTGAAGAAGATGAACAAATACTGTGACGAAGATGAAAAACTCGATAATAAGATGACGAAGGTGACAACGAAGACAATGATGAAGGTGACGACGAATAAGGTGAAAGGTAACGAAAAATAGGAAGACAAAGTGACGAAAAATTGGATGATAAAAGTAACAACGACGAATGAAATGACAAAGGTGACGACGATGTCGATGACAAATTTGACGACAAATAAGATGACAAGGTGACAAAGAGAAGGATGACAATGATGACGACAAATCGGAGAGATATGACAAAGAAAAGAACGACAAAGATGACGAATAGGATAACAGAGGATACGTCAAAGACAATAACAAATGTGACGACGAAAATTATGACAATGGTGACAATGAAGACTATGATAGAACGAAGATGATGGGAGAGATGATGACGAAAACAATAGTAAAGTTGATGACGAAAACTATGACAGAGGTGACGACGAAGACAATGACAGAGGTGATGACGAAGACGATGACAGTTGACGAAGAGGATGACAGAGTTGACGACGAAGACGATGACAGTTGACGACGAAGACGATGGCAGAGTTGACGACGAAGACGATGGCAGAGGTGACGACGAAGACGATGACAGTTGACGACGAAGACGATAGCAGAGGTGACGACGAAGCGATGACAGAGGTGATGACGAAGACAATGGCAGGGGTGACGACGAAGACTATGGCAGGGGTGACGACGAAGACTATGACAGAGGTGATGACGAAGACGATGGCAGAGTTGACGACGAAGACGATGGCAGAGTTGACGACGAAGACGATGACAGGTAACGACGAAGAGGATGACGAGTTGACGACGAAGAGAATGACTGAGTTTACGACGAAGACGATGACAGTTGACGACGAAGACGGTGACAGTTGACGACGAAGACGATGGCAGAGTTGACGACGAAGACGATGATAGAGGTGACGACGAAGACGATGACAGTTGACGACGAAGACGATGGCAGAGGTGACGACGAAGCGATGACAGAGGTGATGACGAAGACAATGACAGAGGTGACGACGAAGACTATGGCAGGGGTGACGACGAAGACTATGACAGAGGTGATGACGAAGACGATGGCAGAGTTGACGACGAAGACGATAGCAGAGTTGACGACGAAGACGATGACAGGTGACGACGAAGAGGATGACGAGTTGACGACGAAGAGAATGACTGAGTTTACGACGAAGACGATGACAGTTGATGACGAAGACGGTGACAGTTGACGACGAAGACGAAGGCAGAGTTGACGACGAAGACGATGATAGAGGTGACGACGAAGACGATGGCAGCGTTGACGACGAAGACGATGGCAGAGGTGACGACGAAGACGATGGCAGAGTTGACGACAAAGACGATGATAGAGGTGACGACGAAGACGATGGCAGAGTTGACGACGAAGACGATGATAGAGGTGACGACGAAGACGATGGCAGCGTTGACGACGAAGACGATGGCAGAGGTGACGACGAAGACGATGGCAGAGTTGACGACAAAGACGATGATAGAGGTGACGACAAAGACGATGATAGAGGTGACGACGAAGACGATGGCAGCGTTGACGACGAAGACGATGGCAGAGGTGACGACGAAGACGATGGCAGAGTTGACGACAAAGACGATGATAGAGGTGACGACGAAGACGATGATAGAGGTGACGACGAAGACGATGGCAGCGTTGACGACGAAGACGATGGCAGCGTTGACGACGAAGACGATGGCAGAGGTGACGACGAAGACGATGATAGAGGTGACGACGAAGACGATGGCAGAGTTGACGACGAAGACGATGATAGAGGTGACGACGAAGACGATGGCAGAGTTGACGACGAAGACGATGGCAGAGTTGACAACAAAGACGATGACAGAGTGAGAGAAATGATGACAAAGTTCATATGAAAGAGGTGACGACGAAAAGGTTGGCAGAGTTGACGACAAAGAGGGTGACAAAAGTGACAAGAACGAAGAGGACTATGAAAACAATAACGAATATAAGTAGGAAAACGATACGAAAATGACGAAGATGACAATGATAATGATAGTGCAGTGATGAGTAGCGTAATGATGACGAAGACAACGATGACTGTGATGAGGGGATGATGGTAACGGAAAAAATGGTAACGGCAACGACGATGACGACTGCTACATAAGTGATGCGACGATGAAAATGAAATGTTAGACTCATTGCTGAAATACTTTTCTGTGGAGTAAGGATCAGATTTGGATAACTCTGCACTTTGGTATGTAGTGTATAATCGCTTTAGGTAAAGGTACGAAAGTTCAGATATTTGCACACGCCAAGCAACATTGTCTTCAATAGAAACCACGCTCAAGTTCAAAGTTATGAGAAACTTACACAACACTGCAGAGCTGAGAACATTAATCATATCCTGACAGTTTCAACGCCTTTAATTTTGAATATAAAATTGAAACGTACTAGAGCGTATGATCCAGAACTTCCAATTCTCAGATCGTATTATAGAGTTGGTTGCATAAACATATATAGGAATGTCTACTGACATAATTTATATTTTAGTACTTTATATAAGATCACGCAGGGTAAAGAAACCTTGATATTGTGAATTTGTAATGCAGATCGAGCAATGATTTTCTGACAATGCATGCAATGAAAGATAAAAATCTGTTACAGTCTATAAAATGAACAAATGAGTGAGAAAAATAATAATACGAGTTCGCGTCTTGTATGAGTTCTGAAAACTACCTGACATTTATGTGAACTCCTAGCCTAGCGGCTACCAGTCTCACTTTAATAACATCTTTCCACTTAATGGATTTAACAGAATTTTACAGGGATAGAAAGCCTAAATATACCGTAACATAAGAAACACGGTTAACGGTATCGGTGAAATAATGTAGCGATTAATAATAATAATTATTATTGGTATTTAGTTATTATTCATTTACTTATTATTTATTTATCTATTATTTAGTTCTGTATTTATTTATTTATAGAATTATGTATTTAGTTATATATTATTTTTACCTATTTATGTGTGGATATATATATACATATTTGTTTGTTTATTTGTTCATTTGTTTGTTTATTTGTTTATTTAATCCAGTGAGCTCTAGTACAGAGCTCAGTAATTTAATCTCGTAGTAGACCTTGCCTGCCGCCCAGCCAGACTTTAATCCAATACAATAGCCTTATCTATTACAAGATATAAATTAATAAAATCATGACAATCATTGCATTCTTCAAGTCCAAAAACATATCAGGGCTTTACTTGAAGTAATTTAAAACTGGTTTTTCTAAATACCAATAGAGTGGTTCGTGGGAAGATTCCTGACTTTTTCTTTGATTGAAAATTTAAGATACTGTTCATTTAGTTTTGAATTTCATACTGAAATATTAAAGTCTGGAAGGTATTGTGAAACTATATTTTTGGTACAAACAGAAAACATTAATTACCTTGTTTAGAGATGCAGGTTTTATTTTTACCTGCACTGTAGGCATATTTCCCCGATAATCGGGTAAGACGGCAAATGCAGTTAATACATTTACTGATAAATGTATTTTACCTGAACTTGGTTTGATACATGTGTATAACAAAATTGACTTAATCTAAAGTTCATGGACACTTTTTCACAGTCTTTGCACATATTTCATTTCCGTGTGCAAGACTCGTGAAATCACATCTTGCACACAATGGATTCAATCCAGTATATTTTTTTGTCATAATTCTTTTTAGGAGACTTTTAAGGGTAAGATAAGAAATCCCGTATGCTTGCTATGCTCTAAAACAGTTCATACCCTCTATTATAACCTGTTCCATCGCAAGTTGAAGACTGTCCTCAATCCAGTGACTTCTATCAGAGAATCTTAAGTAATGTTTACACATTCCCTGCAATAAAACAAAAAATAAAACTATTGCATCAAGTTGCCATCTTATCCCGAAAAAAAGTGATCATCTTCCCCAAGTACCGGGGTAAGACGCCTAGTGCTGTGACGCAACCTAAGATGGCGGAACAAGATCGTTGGTTGTTAACAATACAAAGTTTAGAACCTTTACTACAATATCCATTACAAAGGTTTGACAGTTATTACGAATTCAAGGGTGTATTAAAATTTTAACATGCCTTTGCAATTATTTTATAGCAGAAAAATGAGCTGTTTTCTTGCTTTTCCTCTTCTCACAACAAGAACACGTGGCAAAATGAGTTGGCTTCCACTCTACAGACATTCAACTGTCTTAGTGATCATGAAGACATGCGCGTGGTGTTCTCTCTTGGAAGAATGTAATAATAGAATAAATGGGCACAAGTCGTGCATAAGGTAGTTAAGCTACATAAGATACAGATTGAATTTAGCACTCTGTTGCTCACATTGTTTGTTCTCAATGTTCTACTGAGGATTTCCCTCTAACTGGCCACCTTGTTCATTATTCACAGAATTCTACCAGGGATTTCATTCGTTTTTTGCATTTGGTTACGTGGTATCGGTCACACGGGTCGCACAGTTCACACACACACACACACACACACACACACACAGAGTTGTTCCCGGGTTCGTGGAAGCACTTGGTCTTGCATGTTTTGTGGTGGTATCCATGCACCGCTATTGAGTTCGCTAGGTGTCAGAGATCTTGATTTGCGTCGGTCCAGGATCTGTTTGTCACGGCTTCTGTTGTATAAAAATCCAACTATATGTCCCTTCTCTTTTTCTCCCTTTCGTGTAGAAGTTTCTTTGAGCTGTCGGTAGATGCTCAAAGAAATTTGGAAGAATGTGAAACTACAAAGAAATAAGCTTCTTCCCCAGATAGTCATTTCCCCCCGATTTACTCTATCCTCTGGTTTGTAATATTATGTTATTGTAACCTTTATTTCAAATCAAGAATAAAACTTTTATTCAAAGCAACAATAATCACTTTCTATAATAATTGAAGGTAAACACTCCCGACAACAATGGGATTTCCACTCCACACAGTAACACAGTATTCGTTATTGCACCCCACAGACGACAATGACAATTTACTTGGATTATTGAAAACAACAATGTACTGCTAATCTTAAATAATGTTCACAAAACACTATTTACAAATCAGAACTGTCAGTTCTCAGTTCACAGTTCGTTTGTCTTGGCTAGTTCTTCTGGCTCAGTCACTCGAGTTCACAGTATCTCGAACCCCAGATCTTCAGAGACAGTCCACTGAACTTCGAACTCAGGTCCCCCAACTGCGGTCCACTGCACTCGAACTCAGGGCTTCGAATGCTCGCGCAGCTGCGGACACACTCAAGTCGAACTCCGGTCTCGAAGCTGGCTTCACTGCTACACAAGACTGGCTGGCTTGCTGTCCAACGATTAAAACAACACTGTTCAAGTTCACTCGCGTGTCGTATTTTATAACCAAACCATAGTTTCCGTAAAGTACGATCTCGCGAACAATCGACAGATGTCTAGAAGATGACGCCTATCCAGACCTCTCTGGATTTATCCCCTCCGTCACCAGCTGCTTTACTGCCCCCTCTCTGTCGCGGACTAAAGTGCCGTCGTTCCTCTTGCGTCGCGCCCCTCCAGATCCGAGCGGCTGCAGCCTTCTTCGCCGCGTTTTCTCGTGCGCCCCGCCCTCTGCGGGACGCGTGATCGAGCCTCGACGTGGCTGTCACATTATTTTAGTTGATATTCTTCATTGTTCACAGACGTAGCAAAGTTTTTAATTTCCTTTTTAAGATCTTATTTTAGATCATTTGTTTTTCTTCTTCCTCAACACTGGGCTCTGCAGTCGGATGAAAGTCCGAATTTGTTATGTGTCTGCTCCTGTCGTTACACTTTCCTCTTTCCTTTGGGTGTCTAATTAAGAGTTTTTTATTTAGCTTTCAATGTACTTGTCCACGTAATACATTATTTAGTCTTTAGTGTGGCAATTTATAATACGAAATCTTTTGTAACTAGGTTTTAAGCACGAAATCATGTTATGAGAGAAATATTAAAATAAATTTGAAGGACATAAATGGAATGGAGGATAGAACGTCTAAGCAAAATTTAAAATGCGATCTACATGGAAGAAGAAAACGATTCAAATTTGCTGTGAGATACAGGCAGCAGTTTAAAAATGGAACCGGAAGGTGGCAATCGACACAAGCTGTGAAAATAATGACTATACGTGACGTCGGGGAAACAAAGCTCTAATTGCCACAAAGCAATCTCGCTTGCACTTAAATTATCTGTCCCTGTCAGTTGCCTGAACTCCATTGAGAAATAAATAGGCTACACAGTAGAGCAACGCATTTTCCTCTATGAAACGCATATACTTGTGTCTACTTCAACTTTCGTAGCTTCTCCGCTACCTAATGTGATCAAATACGTCTAAGTTAGGCTGCTATTACACTATCAAAGTTCTTTGACAAAGACCTTTTATAAAATATAAGTTATATTATAACATATGTGACAGTATAATAGGTTTTCTTTTATAACAGTTTCTTTGATAAATGATCTTTTATAAAATGTATGTACATCTTGTTATCTTTGATCAAAGATTTCTATACCTTGAAACAAATATGGTGGACTCGGAACGCAAATACAGTGGACTCTCCTAAGTTCGACAGAACGGAATTGAAAGTTCAGTCCAATATGGGTAGTAGGTATGGCAGGTGAAATGGATACAAATTCTTATTGGTTATCCATTAATGAATATAGTATTGTACTTGCATTTCCTGCCCGCCCCGAGACTTGTGTATGCGCTTCTAGTACCACAGTGGGTTTCGACAGTTCCGTCTCAAAAACATCACAATTCTCAAATAGAAATAGAAGAGTTCATTAATTTAAAATCAGTGATTAAATATGGATGTCCTAATCAATAAAATATTATGTTTTCCTTTAACAAAAGTATCACTACAAGACACAGGACCAATTCCCAATCAAATGGCAAACCCATTTCTTAGTGCCCGTATAGGGGCGTGTCTAATTCTCCTACGTAAGCAGTCGAACTACAGAATGTCGAACTTGTTTTCTGTCGAACTTAAGAGCTTCCACTGTATAACTGGATTGTTGCTACCACAACAATTCTGATATGTGTGGAGGGCATGAAATGTTGTAAATAAATAATTTGTATAATATAATATTAATATTATGACGTGTTAACTGTTGTGGAACAAGTGTTAGGGAGCTTTTGTTCCTAATTTTAGGTTATATTTGATAAAAATATTTTATAAATGATTTTATGTAGTGTAATATACCCGAAATGCTATCTTCTATCAAAATCTCTGATAAAATATTTTATTATATTCTTTGTAAAAGAAATTTGATAGTGTAATAACAGCCTTACCGTTTAAAAATTTCCGCTTTCAACCTTAGCAGTTATTGTGGTATTCAAAATTCTTGGATGCAAGTGTATCATGGAATTTCGGCGCATTGCCGATTTGAGGCCGGAGTATTGCTAGTTGTTTCCCAATGGGAATGATGGGAAAACCTGGCTATAAGTGCTGCCACTATGACAATTTAAACAAATATTATGAATACCCTATATTTACAGAATATGCCAGTTTTATTGAATTGATATAGATATAATTGAAGTATGAAATAGTTCTTTTGTATCGCCGACTTATAATTTTTACAGTCGAAGAAAAAGCAGTCATTTTAACCACTCTTATTCAGCTGGTCAGTGATTAGGTGTTAGGCGATCTTATTTTGTCTGAATATTAGAGACATGCCGTTGACATGAACAGTTCGGTTAGTGGAAGGAATATGTTATCAATAATTTTCTGCTTAATATTCAGCCATTGTGTTCATACGAGTATGTTACTCCAATCACTGTACGTATAATATGTGGTATGTATATTGTCAGGGATGGGCAACTCGTGCTCACAAAGTGCTAAAAAAACCTTGGAAGGGAGAAAGACAGACGAAGCCATCCGTAGCAGTTGCAAGGTGTTTGTAATTTCGCTGCAAAGCAGTTCACTGCCACGGTGCGCTCTGGCGGCTCATGCAGGTGGTCGTGATATCTACTCCATGATTTGAATTTGTATAATAATTATAGTAATTTTAGACGGACTGTACCTAAGCACACATAACAAAATTATATTATTTCCTATCTTTGTAAATTAGTTTATTACTGGGGACACAAACTGAATACAACATTTTCAAGATATAACAAACATAGCTGCAACACTTATTTATTATTACACTACTTGTTAATATTTCTTATTATATGTCTTATTTTTTTTAAACATAGAACGCGAGAATTTACAAGTGTTTATACATTAAATATTATTCCTCTTTTCTCAGAAAGGTAATAGTCTGTGTTCGCAAATAATCACAAATTCAAGGAAATATTTTGTACATGTCACGGCAGAGGAAATAAACTTACTTCTAAGCTCTTTATGTATATTGAGAGCTCTTACACTTCTTTCTTGTACAGTATTAAACTCTGACTCAAGCACATAATGTGGAAGCAAAGAGTATATTTGGAAATTCTGACTTAGGCAGCATTACGAACGGTTCGATTCATGATTTCGATAGAATTTGAATGGCGTGCTGTTCTGTAGATTTATCAATTCAAGCTATAAACTTTCAGAATATTCTATCGTCTGTAAGCCAAAAGGATTTCAGAAAAGTCTCGATCCCTTGTCAATTGTCACTTTTTTCCAAACTTACCAGTGAATTCTGCTATAGGGCTTGAAGTAGGGTTTTATATTTGATAAGATTTTCTTATCATTCTTCAAGCTAGTTTATAGCCAAAGAAATTGAAGTTGTCAATGTTCTACATGATACTGCCACATTTCAAATTTATCCATAAATGCTCTTAGCTAGTCGATCATATGTCATGGACTTCTTTAACTCGCACGCACAACGTGCTAGCGATATTTGATATCAGTCTCACCTTGTTGATATCGAATTTTTACCTTTAGCTATTCTAAAGCATATCTAGACAGTATTTCTTTACTAAAACTTTCACTGTGTTTATTATTTGTAACATAAAATGTCGTGCGTAAGAAAGTGTAATAAAACATAATACAAGCTTTACCTCCCTTCTTAATAAAAAAAAATCTTTCTCTTTCGACTCATCACTGAAGGGAAATGATCTGGGTATTATATTGTTTTTCACTTAAAACAAGCCGCCACTTACTGCAGAAGCGAGTAAACTTGTGTCTTGCAAGAACGGCATATATGCACTACAGCTAATATAGAGTCCGTCCTACCTGCACTGAGGTGTGTTCACACTTTGAGAGCACGAGTTGCCCACCCATGTATATTGTGGATAAAAATTAGATTGAAACTGATAAATCATTGTGCGCTCTAACTTTGGGGATCAATAATAATAATAATAATAATAATAATAATAATAATAATAATAATAATAATAATAATAATAATGGATACTTGGAGCTCTGTGACATGCGATGTAGTTTTCATTCTTGTCACCATGATATTCACTTACAATATCAATAATCTCTCGAGCGTATAGCCTACAGTACATTGAGTTGGATTTCTTTTTATGTATTTGTGTTCTAGACCACGTTGGAAATATACGAAACCATTTATGTTTCGGTTCTTTGAATTAAATGTGAAAATAAACAACGCGTCTACAAACGCCTTCTACCACTCACTAAAATAATATTTTGTTTCTTCCCCCCCCCCTGACATTTTTGTTACTTCAGATGTTAAGTGCCATAAAATCGTGTGCAAAATATTTACTTACAGTAGTTCTCAAATCGCTATCTGCTATGCTATTTTTTGGTTTTCATTTATGCGTGTGGGCAACAATTTGCATTGTGTAACTTTTTATATTACACCTGTAATTGAGTGCTCGGAATGTTTTACTGAGCTACTCGAAACTATACTGCAATAGAGCATCGAAATGGAAGTATTTCGCAGTTGGTTAATGTAATTGGCTAACTGCTTCTGTGAGACTAAGTTGTTTTTAGTAGTAACAGTTTGGTGAAGCTGATGCCAACACTAGACCGCATTGTTGCGAATAACTAACTCGACATTTAGACTGATCTTTGTGTCTCCAATTTAATGATGAAAGTTTATTACCATGGAGAACCTAATTGGACTAGTTAACTGCTCAGTCATTGACTTAACTCTTGTAAATGAGAAGTGAAAAGCATGGATTTAGTTGCATAGATAAACTGGAACCAGAGTACAGAACAAAATGTACAGAAGCACATAATTATACAGAGTGATTCACGAGGATTTACTGTCCTTTACGGAGCTTATTTCTGAAGACATTTTGAGCAAAACAGTCTATAAACATAGTTACTATTCTCAATATTTACAGAGTTACACTAGTTTAAAGTTGTTTGTAAAAGTACGTTTTTTATTTAATTTGGAGATAAAAGAATAGGCTAATACAAATAGAGAATGAACCATTCAGAAGTATCATTTCTTTAATTGGCAAGTATTATGAAGCTAAAAAAGTGCTATGAACTTCTTAGTTGCTTCGTACAGACATCTTTTCATATTTTTAACTAGAAAATTACATTATTCTTACGCACTTATCACAACAATTATTACAAATCACACCATTTCCACTGACTTAATTATTTGCAGTTCAATTTTGCATCCTAATTTACAGTCTTGGAGAGTTTACAACACATTTTAAAAAATGTCGCCGTCCGCTTGAGTACACTTGGCCGCACGCTTGTGAACGGCACTCGTCGCGCTACGTAATTGCATACGGCTATCTTTGATTTCCGTAGCGCTCGCGCTGGCTGCTGACTGCACGCTGACAAAGATCACGCGTTCACAGCAATGCGTTCCAATAACGAAAAGTAACTCTGTAAATATTGAGAATAGGACTCATGTTTATATGACATTTTTTGCTCAGAATGTCTTCGGAAATAAGGTCCATAAAGGATGGTAAATCCTCGTCAATCAGCCTGTAATATTACAACGATAAAACTTACAATACCTTTGCAGTTAGCAGATTTCAAATAATAGTTAACAGTATTGAAAATACTGTAAATATATGTACGAGTAAAGTGCATAATTGAATAATTTCCAAATAATTGGAAGCGTTGAACTTAACATATCCAACCCCCTCATATTTATATTCATTATCATAATCATCATCCCTCGTCTTTGATGGTGTGATTCATTTTATTCTAAATCTGCCATTTGTTTGTTTGTTAAGATGGTGCCATTCTCTTCCATACGGTATAAAACTTACTTCATATTGTTTTAAATTTCTCTTATTCTCCATCTTTTGACACTGTGATACAAACCCAATTCATAAGTTTGAATAAATTCCCTAGTTGCATAACCTTGTAATTCTTCTGTAATACGAGCACTTAGATTTTGTGGTCGATAAATAACTGGCTGTTGGTCTAGCGACGGTTATTTTTCTATCAGCGTTGTGTGTTCATGTATATTTTTGCCTTTACGCAGATCGTTGGAAGATTCACGGATCATATAATGTTGAGTGTTTAATTTCTTAGAGGAACTGGGTTACTGTGTCTTCTGATATATCTCAGTGCTAAAAATTCATGGGATCCGGAACTCATTCTTTATATACTATATCTTTCTTTTCCTCCAGTATATTACAGCTTATACCAATTTATCAGAACTCTTCACATATTTTTCTTGAACACTCATTGCGTTTTATCACCTGAGTAGCAGATACAATGAGATGATTAATAATTCTTAATATATATTTTTCTCTTTTGGGATTAGTACATATATTACGATATCTCAGCGATTTTTTCTTACAAAGCTGTATGTTAATGCAACGGTCCGGCGTATGTAAAAAAAATAGATCGTCAACAAATAAATACAAAATATAATTATTAAAATAAACTAAAAACCAAAAGGCTCCATACACTTAATCAACATTACTCATCAGATTTGGAGTAAGAAGCTGGTAACCAGATAGGCTACTTTCGGGTGCGGGTTCAAATTCCACTGATGACCTGGTTGAATTTTGTACGACAATTTCTACAACTGTAAGGCGTATATCAGATAATCCATGTAAATGCTGCGTTAGCTCGCCAAAATGAAACTTCGCTACCACATTCCAAGGTAATATAATGTAAGGTAATTTGTGTAATTTAAGTAATATGTATGTATGTATGTATGTATGTATGTATGTATGTATGTATGTATGTATGTATGTTTGTATGTATGTATGTATGTATGTGTGTATGTATGTATGTATGTATGTATGTATGTATGTATGTATGTATGTATGTATGTTAGCTCGCTTACTGCCACCATAAAGTTCTTCTCATTGTCAGCTACGGCGCACGAATATATTTGGTTTTACGAGATAACGAATGACCTATATAAGTACTAATAATACTAATAATATTACTGCTACCACCATTACGACCATTTTCATTACAATCACCATCACAGACTACTAATAAGCAAAATATTAAATGTCTGTCAATATGCTTATGTGTAGATCTCTTTCTTGCAATGCTTCTTCTATTTTCTTCCCCTACGAATTTATTTCCCCTCTGGTTTCTTACATTTGATTCGAACTCGACGTATCTTTTTGCAGGTACTTCTTATTTTTCTTTCACTGCGAACATTCCCATATCAGCTTAAAATTTGGTTGATTTTACTTAAGGAGTAAACAATAATTATTACATTTTTAATATTGAACAGATATTTTGATAGTTTTGACCATATTTCTGAACAACCAGCACATGTTGATTCATATTTTATGAATCTTACTACATATAATTTGATTCCTACTCTATAAGAACCTTTTCAAATATTCAGTAAATGAAGTGTTTCTCACCTTGAGGCTGATGTCGACTCAGAATTGGGTACAATTTCGAAGATATCAAAAGTCAGAAATGTGTAGGATTTAGAAGATTTCAAAAATTTTCATTTAATTATTGTAAAAAGAAAACTTGTCAGATCATTTGCATTTAAGTATACTTTGTGAAATTAATCTCCAACAGACTTTTTTAATGGTGCTGAATGATGATGATGATGATGATGATGATGATGATGTTTGATGATATTGTATGTTGACATTAATTCGAATATTTTCACTAGAATTTTAATGAAAAACTTCATTAAAAATACTGTTCTTCTTTCTTTCCTGAGTCTATTTTTTGTTATTTGACTTTCTCTGAAAAAAGAATTTGCGCAGGTGTACATAATTACGTAGAAATTGCAAGGACGGTATGCAGAAGGCCATATTTTTTTTTCCACTGAATAAAGAATATAATACGTTTTAACATATAGAGATATAAATGTTCATGTGCCATAAAATAAAGAAATACCAAGATGCGTTACATTAATATCGGTACCTTCAAAGACATGATGTAGAATTTCAAAGCTTCTGGCTTCTGTATAGATAATGAATAGTAACATGATTGTACTTGCACGAGTAGGTAAATAATTTGGCTGCAGCTGTAATGAAAGGAGTCTGACGTTAATCACATATGATGTGTGACGTGTCCTCATTATGGGAAACATGACTGACGGTAACGTCAAAGCTACCTGCGTCGCAAAGAAAGCGCCGCCATTTATTTCTGATGAGATCATACGCACTGGAGTTGTAGGGGCTACCAACACCCCCTACCTTATTCTGTACTCATGCGACACTAGTGGAATTTGAACGTGAAACAAAATGTACAGTCACTACTAGAGTGAAGTGGCTACTTTTGTAAGACGCGACGGAGATATACCTTTTTAAGCCTTCCGGCATGTTGGAAAAGTCTTACTAATCGCCCGGTGTTTGGGTAGTCACCTAGGTAAGATGCATAGATACTAGAGATGAACAACGATCGAGAAAGCAAGAATAACAGCTCCGCAAAGCCAAAAACCCGCACGACAATGTTGTATACGTCGCATCGTTGCCGTAAAGACTGCTTGTGAGTGTTTCGAGACTTCGAGATTGATCACTCCCGAAGTCCGGAACGTCAAACAGCCTTGAATCGCCACAGTTGTTTAAACCTGACAACTTTTATCTACTTTGGTAACTGTTATACAGGGAGTTTCCGAGGTGGTGTTACAAATTTTTCAGGGATAATGGCGAAGGGCACATGTAGCAATTTGAGATAAGGAACCATGGTCCGGAAATGACTGAGCGGAAAGTTATAAGCAAAAATAGTTGTGTAGAAATGGAATTGTAATTTGGAACCACGTGCCCTCCCTCCCTTAACCTTTGGAACAGCCGTGGACAAATGGTTTGAACCGAATGTCTCCTAAATGGGTATTTGACCCGATACAATCTGTGAGTTTGTCTGCTGATCCGTATTCGAAAATCAGGTCTGCTTATTCCGCTCCTATGTACTCCTCCATTTCACTAGGACTGATCGACTGGACACTGCAACTTGTACACATACACTGCTGTCTACAGACGTGCATATCAGGACCGACCATATCCGTTACATATTACGCTATCTGCATTGCTTTAGTGCAGTTTCCTGTCTCCATCCCTCACACAGTGCACTGAATGGAATACTGTAAGTAGACAACGTAAACAACGTCAGATGAATAGAGTGTGTGTAAGATGTACAGATAAATACACATAAATAAAGTGTACAGAGGAATAAAATTATTTCATTTCCACACAACTCTTTTCGCTTGTAACTTTCGACTCGGTCATTTCCGGATCAGGGTTCTTTATCTCAAATTGATACATATTGCCCTTCGCCATCATCCCTCAAAGTTTGTAATACCACCTCGGAAACACTCTGTATATGTATAAACAATCAAGTAGCCTGTTTCAAACATCATCTCTACCTTTCAGTGTATAATAATCCGGTCCCCAATCTTTATTTAATTACTAGGCCCTTATTAAAACGCTAGGAATTTTCTTTTCATATTTTTGAGATCAAGTGTGCAATCTCAAGTAAAAAGACATTAACGTTATGTTTTATGTTTCTTAGAAATGCAATTTTATTTGAGATTTTTTTTCTATTTATATAACCATAGGTAATATATAATAGAACCAGAACATTTTGATAACTAACTGGTCTGTTTTGTCTTTTTGTCTCATTTAAACATTTATAATTTTATTTATTTCAATGATGTATGTTATTCGAAGTTACGAAATCTTTCCACGCCGACCAAATGCTATTTCGAAAATGATGAGTGAGACTCGAAGCGCACGGGAATGACGAGACGAGACTCGAAAGACAAATGCAACGAACACAGCGAGAGAGAGCGGTAGTTAGTTTTGTTCATCTGTAATAGATACATGGTGGTAACACTGCCACGCTAGGCGTCTAGGGTGCTAGCCCGCGCTACGAGCGTGCTAAATTAGCCCCGGCTATCGACTTTTTACTTGTACAGGATTCATATCATATCATATCGTTAACACTGGTTTATGAATACGAAAAACGTTAATTCGCTGTTCATCCACCGGAAGCCCGCGCTAAGAATGTCTATGAATATAGCCCATTGGTGACCAGTCTTTCCTTGCTTCGCTGTTCAACAGTACGAATATACATACCTCTTTAAAAATTAACTAGGAAATTATTTATTATAAGAAATACTAATTTGGAAGATGGTTTGCTATGTAGCTACCATTATGTTATGTGCATATGTTAATCTTGACAAAGTTACGCCTTTACGTCTTTGTTTAATATCTGTGCTACACTTTCCAAATATTTTCAATACTACAACGCTTTTATGCAATTGATCGTAGGGATTCTACACTGTATCTCATTTAGGAATAGCTTCAATCAAAACTTCATCCATATTATTATCCATTATTACTGCAAACACTCGACAATAATTAATCTAGTACGTGAAAAAATTATGTTAGCTGTCTGCTAGCTACCCAGAGAAATCAGATGAAAATATGAGCGAGACAAGTGGCCAACAACTTTGGAACCAACGCAAATACTTCCTCTCAATTTGTAAGGCCTCGCGATCGCATACCTTTTGATTATTTATTCTTCCAATTCCTCTTCTTTCATTGTCATTGTTTTAGTTTATGACGTGTTAGACACAGAAACATCCAACACTCCGGAGTAATGTATTGACTCTTATCGTCAGTGATTCAGCTGGTAGTTTCCCCTTTTCTTGCTTTGATTGATGGTGGCGTCGGCAGGTAAATCTGTAAAGGTGAAATTTTCCGCGTCTGGTCCATGGTACACAAACCCATAAATGTGGCAAAACTCTAACCACTGTGAAAGTCTCAATAATACGTCAGGAAGGACAACACTCCATACATTACCAATTTCACCTTCGCTGCACATTTCACCTAGTGATTTTCTACGTCGTAAACCGGGTTCAAATTCGTGGCTCATCCAAGTGGAATTTATAGTAAAAAAAGAGACAGTATTTAGGACACGTATTCACAACATGCTCTTTCATCAGAATTTTATATTCTCAGAGGAATTTAATTTCAGTGGCGCAACAACAGGGAGTAAGGGGGTAAAATATACCCCCAAAATTCAAAGGGTGTAATAGTATAGTTTTACATTCCTAAAAATTAGAGACGTATATACTCGTAGTATAATGTTGTAAACCCTTATTTGTAACCAAAATGTCAAGTGTATAATTTACATTAATGAGATAATGAGACGAAAGAATTTTAAACATACAATATCTCAAGAATTTAAGAAAGACAGCAAATAAGAGCAAAAAGTAACGTAACATAAAGTTGTGGGCAGGAAGAAGAATCAATTTCAAACCATGAAATAAATAAATAGATAGATAGACAGACAGATAGACAGACAGATAGACAGATAGATAGGTAGGTAGGTAGGTAGGTAGGTAGGTAGGTAGGTAGGTAGGTAGGTAGGTAGGTAGGTAGGTAGGTAGGTGGATGGATGGATGGCTAGATAGGTAATTTGACAACTAAAATAATCTTCCCAAAAACGTCGTTTTAAACAATTATTCTTAAAACATCAGGAATTTGGTAAAAATCTATATTCTAAAGGAAGATGGTTGAAAGTTATTAAAAATGCTTACTCCCTTTCGTTCTATAAGTTACTGAGGAAATAGAATTAGAATCATTGCGACACTCACAAGAAACGAATGTTGTTATGGTCCGTTGTTTAAGACATCAGAACACGAATTCAAACAGAATTTCAACATTTTCGAAGTCTGTCATTCAACGTGTTTTTTTGAAAACTTCAACAATTATTTATTTAATGATAAAATACATATATTTGGTCAAGTTTTTGTTACAGTGTTCATAAAATCGATAAAATACATTAAAATTGAAGGAGATATACTACAGTTGTATAAGCACTTTATAAGTCTGTTGAGCTTTATCATAAATGTTTCGGAGAAGCCTCAAGAGACATATAAAGTGCTCATACAGCTGTAGTAGCCTATATCTCCTTTAATTTTAATGTATTTTAATTATTTATTTGTTTGTTAATTTAATTAATTTTTTTATTTACAGTGCAATTTTTAGTTGTTTATTTATCGATAGAAGTATTAATATTATGCTCTTTCTATGAAAAGGTCTGTTACATCACACATTTTCTCAAAAGAAAAATACAAATAGAAGATAACGGTAAAAACAATAATATATAATATAGATGCTGTGTACTTTCCAATTTTTTCTTACAAAAGTGTTACCCCCTCTAACAAATTACGTTGTTACACCACGATTCAACGATTAATAGCCATCTTAACCATCGTTCTAGTGTAATATAAACCCATTCTCATGGTGTAAAACGGGTGAGGCAGAAGATGGCAACGTGTTTAAGCTTCCGGCGGGTTATTGTTAGTATCAGTTGAGGTAGTCATAAGAAGACTCTCTGTTGAAGTTATTATCCACGACAGTAGTCACTGCGATAATAAAAAAAGGGTTAAGTAGGTTCGAACATTTTGGACTTTTTAATGGTATTATAGTGTTCAAATTTTTTTTGTTTTTTTAATTCCTACTGATACGGAGTAATTGTTATAGGAAAAACCACGAGTTAATTTATCTCAAATGAATGAACGGCACAAGTACTCCTAATATTTCTGGATTGTTTTACGAAAATAATAATTACATAGTAACATAATTATGGTAGGTGCGCAAGAAATAAGTCGTTTAAAGCGTTATGTTGAGTACCACAACAAACACGATCTTTCTTTAGAGCCTTTTTGTCATCATTGAAACTTGATCATCGCCGAACTTGACATCCTTCGGATCGGTCAGTCATGTTTGTTTAGTAATCCACTGCAATTTTTTGCATCTTACGACTTCAATGTGGTTGGTTATTACTACTGGCTCCACAGAGAAGCAGCTGCCAGTTAAATGAGATAATTTGTTTGCAATAATTTGTGTATGATAATTATTTTGCTTTTCCCATACGGTTCTGATTTGTTGAAGTTCAGCGCATATTTACGCAACATTGATTAATGACTTTACAGTGAAATAATCAGTAATTAAACTAGTCTGCGATGAAATTCCTGCCTCCAAAGTTTTAATGTTTTTAGGATATTTTTAGCATGCTGAAATCAAATTCAAAGCCAGAAAGTTCCTATCGCGTACTATTCTTTTGTTATTTTAATTTTCTTATAATATATTACGACAATTTATAGCATAATTATTTAAACTATAATACTTTAACATATGTAGGTTTAGTATGTTAGGATATGAAAACCAAATGTATTCAACATGTTTTTTTAAGGTGTTTACATTGAAAACCAAGGACACCGGATGTTTCTTAGCAGATAGGGGATGCAAGCGAATAAGAAAGTCAGGGCGAAATAACGTGCAGCCATGTAATTATTTTTATTTGTGGAAGACAGAAATGTCAGCCACTCCTTGGTGAGAGACTGAACTCAACTCGTCCAGGTCCTCTCACATTTCACTAGTCTGCGTTTCTTTTGGAAACGAAACGAAATCAGTTTGAAGCTTTATTGTGGAGTAGAATGTTGAAAGTTTTTAGTTCAATGAGACAGTATTTACAATGTTGCATCGAGGATGTCTAAATAATCCAAATCACTTTTGTTACATAACTTATGTAGGTTATACACATTGCCTGAGCAGAGGTGTAATATTACAGATTTTGTGGAAAAGTCATACCATGCCTATTTTAGAATCAAACTTGGAGACCAAAGTAAAGCTTGGGCACCACACAAAGTATGTAGAGTATACATTGAAGAACCTCGTTATTTGATCAATTGGAGAAGACCGTTGCTATCCTTTGGAGTACCTATGGTTTGGAGAGAGCAGTCGAACCATAGTAATGACTGTGACTGCTACTTCTGTTCGTGTGATGTGAAGGAGTACGATTCTAAGAATAAAAAACAAATCGTGTATTCAGTTGCTCGGTCAGCCATTTTATCTATGCCTGATGTACCAATCCCTGTGCGACCAGAAAATCTTGAACATTTTCATCCGAGTCTGATGTAGAAGTGAGGGAAATTGTTCATTCATTCATTCATTCATTCATTCATTCATTCATTCATTCATTCATTCATTCATTCATTCATTCATTCATTCATTCATTTATTTTATTCCATAGATCTTACATGAGCAATGAAGCTTTAAGATGTGGAACATGTCAACATTTTACAATATTACAATTACAATTTTTACAAATTTTTATAGTTTTACAATTTAGTAATTTTCTACAATTTTTACAATGTTGTACAATTTTTTTTACATTTTTTTACATTTTGGCGAGATGTAGTGAGATGAGATGAGGTCCGAGGATTCGCCAAAATATTACCCGGCATTTGCCTTTTCGGTGGGGGAAACCTCGGAAAAACCCAACCAGGTAATCAAATCAAAGGGGGTAATCAAATCAAAGGTGTTGATGCCAAGGACTCGCCATAGACCATCCGGCTTCAGTCCCACGGCTGTGGAAAACCTCCGAAGAAACCAAAGTCCAAAGGGGGATCCAACCCAAGCCCGAACGCAGCTCCGGAACAGCAGCCCAGCGAGTCTGCCGACTGAGCTACATCGATGGCTCTACTAAAAGTATACAATACATAGCCAATCAGATTATTAAATTTACAAACACAAACGATCATTCATAAGTTGAGCTATATTATAATACAAAACAATTTAATTAAATTTAAGGCATAAACAATTCAACCAGTTGTGATATACAGAAATTGATAATACATATCATGCAAACTACTTCAATTACAAACACAAACAATTTATCAGTAGAGCTATATAGATTACTATTCAATTTAAAGCATATACAATTCATCGGCCAAAACTATAAAAATATATACAATACAAAGTAGAATACTTTCATTAAGCTATACAAATTTGTGCAATTAATATCAAGTAGATTAATTCAATTTATAATCATAAACAATTCATCAGTTGAGCTATACATATTACCATTCAATTTACAGTAGGTCTATATACAATTCCTCAGTAGAGCTACACAGACTAGTAATCATTTTAAGAACATATACAATTCATCAGCCAAACTATACAAACATATACAATCAAATTAGTTCAATTTACAAACTTATTTTCGTTAAGCTATACAATTCATATGAAGTAGATTAATTCAATTTATAAGCTTAAACAATTCATCAGTTGACGTATACAGTACATACAATTCATCAGTTATGCTAAACAAAAAATACAATACATAGTAAACAGATTAAGTCAATATAAAAACATATTTTAGTTGAGCTATATAAAATTGTACATGTCATTTAAGTAGAATAATTCAATTCACAAGCATAAACAATTCATCAATTGTGTAGAAGGTATGAGTATGTAGAAATTTGGTTAATTCTTTTCTGAACCTTTTCTCGTTGTTCTTCAAATCTTTAAGATTATTAGGCAGTGCATTGAAGACTGTTATACATGAATAGCGAACTCCTTTTTTAAAACAGCTTAGACTAACAGAGGGTAGATGAAGATCTGATTTATGTCTTGTATTAAAATGATGAATGTCTTGATTAGTACTGAATTTATCTTGGTTCTTAATATACAGCATCATTAGGGAAAGAATGTATTCACAAGGTAAAGTCAAGATTTCTAAGTTTCGGAAAATATTTTTACATGAGGTCCTTTTATGCACACCGGCCATTATTATTATAGCTTTCTTTTGTAAAACAAAAACGTGTTTAGCTTCAGACGAGTTACCCCAGAATATTAATCCATATTTCATTACAGAGTGAAAATATGCAAAGTATGACATTTTAAGTAAGTTTATATCACCAATAGTAGATAAGGATCTTAATGCATAACAGGCAGAGCTCAATTTACGAGTAATACATTCTATATGCGTTTTCCAGTTCAAGTGATTATCCAATTCTAAACCAAGAAACTTTGTGCTTATAGATTCTTTGAGATGAGTTCCATTTAATCGAATACTGTAGGAAACCTGAGCACTATTGTGTGTACTAAATTTGACTGCACTGGTTTTATCAACATTAAGTGCTAGTTTATTTGCATGGAACCATTCATTCATTAGATTCAGCACTGTATTAGAAGTGTTTATAAAATGATCGTATTGTTTGCTTGAAATAATTACACTTGTATCATCTGCAAATAAAATTACTTTAGATAAATTGTTTATGGTCAAGGCTAAATCATTAATATAAACTAGAAACAACAATGGACCTAAAATTGACCCCTGCGGAACACCATGTTTAATATTTCTAAATTCTGAATAAGTAACTTTATGACTATTTGGTACATTTATTTCTACTTTTTGTTTTCTATTTGATAAGTACGATGTAAACCAACCCAACATCTCATCTTTAATACCATAAAACTTCAATTTTTTTACTAATATACTATGGTCTACACAATCAAATGCTTTAGCCAAGTCACAAAAAATCCCACCTACATGTAGTTTCGAATTTAATGAATTTAGTATTTCATCCACCAAACTAAAAGCAGCATTCTCTGTCGATTTTTGTTTTCTAAATCCAAACTGTTCTAAAACTAATATATTGTTGGACTCCAGGTAGATTAATAATCTATTATACATAACTTTCTCAAACACTTTTGAAAATGTTGTTAATAATGATATGGGTCTGTAATTAGCAATAGTACATTTATCTCCCTTTTTGTATATTGGTTTTACTATTGAATATTTGAGTCTTTCTGGAAAAATACCACATTGCATTGACAAATTGCATAGATAGCTTAACGGATGGGATAATATTTCAGAACAAGCTTTCAGAACTTTACTTGGAATTTCATCATATCCAGAGGAATATTTTGTTTTTAGTTGTTTTATCACATGCATGATTTCTGCTGCGGTAGTGGGAATAAATTTGAGACCTAAAAACTCAGTGTTAAATGCATCAGTTAGGTAACCAAGTGCAGCATCTTCTGGACAATCTTGAATGTTTAAGTTCTGAATAATATTTATATAGAAGTCGTTAAAATGATTTGCAATTGATTTTGGGTTATCTATTTTACTATCATTGATTTTAATGCAAGTAATATTTTCACTCTTTGAATATCGATTAGTTTCATTTTTAATAATATCCCAAATAGTTTTAATCTTATTATCTGAATTTTGTATTTTTTCATTCAGATACATTTTCTTAGCATCTTTTATAACTTTTGTCAAAGTTTTACAGTAATTCTTGTAGTAATTAAGAACATAAGGATCATCACTATTCCTACTCATTAAATATAGATTCCTTTTTCTAGCACATGATATTTTAATTCCCTGAGTTATCCACATGTTTTTACTTTTACATTTTTTCACCACCTTGACTGGAAAACATTCATTGAAATAATTCGTAAATGTAGTGAAAAATGCATTAAATTTAGTATTAATATCAATGGTATCGGTACTATATACATTTTCCCAAGATTCATTTTGTAGACATGTATTTAAATGATGAAGAGATTCAGCATTTATAATCCTTTTTTTTTATTTTTAGATTAACACTTTGGAATTTTTCACTCATATTGAAAACACTTAGAATTTGTGCATCGTGATCAGACAGGCCATTGACTAATGGTACTGTTGAATAGGAATTCAATCTACTTTTATCTATAAATATATTATCAATGGCAGTACTACTTCCAGCTTGTGTTCTGGTTGGAAAACTTACTGTGTGACTAAGATTATAAGTTTCAAGAAGTGAGTTTAATTTTCTTTTCCGTGAGCTTTCTGATAGATAATCTATGTTTATGTCACCACAGATTACAAATTCGGTATGTGGTTTATAAAGTCTTTTCAATAATGAATCTAAGTTAGTTGTAAATTTCTTATAATCTCCCATTGGCGCCCTATAAACACATAAGATAATTAAATTTGATATCTCATAACCAATTTGTATTCCACAGATTTCAATATCTTGTTCAAGGCAAAAATCAGATATATCAATTTTACTAAATAATAGATCCTCTCTGATAAAAATACAGGCACCCCCTTTTTGGAAGACATCTCTACAGAAATGAGAACCTAATACATATCCATGTAAAGACAGTTGTAGTATTTCCTGTTGCTTCATATGATGTTCAGTTATACATAATATCTGAGGTTTATGCTTTTGAGTTGCTAAAGAAGTGATCAATTCATCAGTTTTTTGTTTTAATCCCCTAATATTTTGATGAAAAATAGTGAAGTTACTGTGTTCATTACTAGAAACATCAGAGCATTTACAATTTAGTTGAACTTGTTTCAAACACCTTACTGGTGGGAGGTTTAACCTAAAAAAGGAGAAGCCCTAGCATTAACTAACACAGGAATATTACAACTCTGCTTTTTAACATGGCTGCCTCTGATGCTATTAGCAATAAGAACCGAAAGGTGCACCTTGCCTCTACCATTCAGATGCAAGCCATGTGACGTATATTCATACCTTCTTATAGGGCTTACATCTATCAAACCAATGTGTGATGCCCCAGGTCTCATCAGAGCCCGGTCAAGCCGCACATTCACACTCCGCACCCTCCTGTGAAGATACGGCTTGTCGTACCTGCTGAAAAGACTGAGAAATCCCACATTGGTATGGCTGCTCATCTCAATTATGTTGTTGACATCTTTCTCAATAGAATAGTTACAATCGTTATCAATACTATTACCTGGCCCACCCACTATAACTACATGATCCCTCTTAGAAAATTCTGAACTCAATTTCATCATATCCTCAACAACATTCTTGAGAGGAGCATTAGGCTTACATACACTAGATACTTCAAACTCATCGCCCAGTTTCGACTTCAAAAGTGAGGAAATACCTCTTGCATGGCTGCTTCCTAAAATCAATACTTTACTCCTACAATCATTAACCTTATCTGTTTTCTGACTTACCTTTACTAGTGTCGATACTGGGTCTGAGTTCTCCTGATCAACATTCATTGCTTGAAGAGCACTGAATTTGTTGGTCAGTTTGATTGATGCAGCATCATCCGCAGAGAAACGTCTACTCCTAGATTTGGAATTCTTCGGTTTCATCCAAGTGTGAGATCTCCCTTTATTCGAAACACTAATGCTATCCTTCAAAGCTCTCAATTTATTAATTTCACACTTTGCCTCATCTAATTCCAATTCTAGGGCTCTGATTCTCTCCAGTTGATCGCGCATCTTTCTATCATATATACAATCACTACATTCCCAACTACCTTTGTCAACAAAATTATCAGGATCTATATCTATACATTTCCAATGAAAACAGAAATTACAATTATTACATACCAATCCTTTCACTACAATCCTTCTACAACTACGACAGTTTCCAGACAGAGCAGCCATAGCACACATTATGTATATACTGTACCTTATTTACAAATTCAATTTCACTCACTTTTCAATTTAATGTACTTACGTATATTAGTTTTAGGTTATTTCTACCCTTTAGTATCACCACACTATAATATTTCAATAGGCCAACACTACACTTTATCACTTCACTATACCACACTTTTCGACGTTGAAACTACACGACACGTCACTGCACTTATATTTCGGTGACAGTGACTATCTACCAGAATCGGGTGCTGCACAACGTAACCAGATGAATTAAATGATTTAGTGAGGGATCTTGCCCTCCCTAAAGAGTTCGCTGAGTTGTGAGGTTCTAGACTCCAAGAAAAAATTCTGCTGTGCCCAGAAACATCATTCTACTGTGCTCCAACCACGAGAAAGTCTTTGCGGAATAAAACGGAGCGGGGTAATGCTGTGAATGAATTTTTATATCATAAGATGTCATAAGGTCACACACGTGGCTACTCGTAACTCTATTGGCTCGCTCTCACAGCACAAACAGTAACATTTTTACACATATATTTATACTACCCTAGTTACAAAATTAGATCACTGTTAATCTCCTGGTCTTTTAATCTCTCCATTTAGGAAGTAACATATGCAGGAGAGCGCATGGTTTTTAAACTGACGTTATGACGATAATATTATCTATCTACTTCGCTCCAATAGCTGACGCAATAGTAAGCTCATTCCTTTCACGGTTGATCTCCTGTTTGCAGAACAGTATTGGTACCGACAACGTGAAATAGGATTTAACTACTTTTTCTCCGAAGATGATAATCTTCTATATTGCAGTAATGTGAAAGAATTTATGCTAAAAATTTGGACTTCCAAACTATGACCTAAGTGAATGGAGACTGTTCATTGATGCTTCCAAGCGAAGTTTAAAGGATTTTCTTCTTCGTAACGGAAACATTTTTGGTTCAGTGCCCGTTGCCTATTCAGTGATTCTCAAAGAATCATACACAAATTTGCAACTGCTGTTATTGCGACTAGACTACAGGAACACAACTGGCAAGTTTGTGATGATTTCAAAGTTCTTACTATGTTGCTGTATCAACAATCTGGTTTTACCAAATTTCCATGCATTTTTTGCCTGTGGGATAGTAGGGCACGAGTTGATCACTGGACTATGAAAGATTGGCCACCTCGACAAAATTTGGAAGTCGCTTCTAACAAGGGAACCTTCTATCATGGTGAATTGGAAAGGCGGTAATACCGTACATTTTTGGAAAGAGGAGGCAAAAGTAAGCCAGGAGGTGAAATTTTTCCGCCTGACCTTCATAGGAACAAAAGTTATTTAAAATGGCAGTCTGTGGGAAGTGACTCAATGTGCACACTTAAAGGTTAAAATGAAGTTGTTTTCGAAGTCACTGCATTGCAAACGAGATATTACAGCTGTTGTACATTTGAATTCAAACATTATGAACATTGATCTTCATGAAATGAAGAAATTCTGGGCGAAAATACTTGCCAAAGTATATCCATCATATCTGCCTTCCGCATATTCGTTGAACCAGAAGCTTTTGATTTGATGTTATATGGGTCAGCAGGTTTATATTTAGGGTATTTTTTCTGTCATTCGGCTGACACAAGATACATTAGGGAGAAGATCTGTCAGTCCATGGAAATGACTGGCATAATCGTGTAGGAATGTGTCGCAGCAGCCTCTGATCCTACTGTGGCATATCTCTTCTTTCTTCATTTGAAACGCAGGATTCGGTCAGGGTGAATCTCTATTTCAAATCGACTTTGAACAGTGTTGAGTATCTGGCGAGGAGTGGAGCCACAATCGATGTATAACTGCTTCATCTTCTACACAAAATTGTCCGAATTCTGTTTCACCCACGAGTCTGAAGTTAAGACCGTTATCACTATCAATTTGAGCCTACACCTGTAGACTTCAAAGCCTGATAGTTATGTCATGAAAAACAGCGTTCGTACTTGACATTTGTTTGAAATGATGCAGAACCATGGTATTAATGTCAGCCATTCCGTGTTTCTTCTTCATCACTTTTGCATCTTAATCGTAAAGCATCCCCTGTGTGAGAGGAAATCTATTTCTTACAGAAGTGAAGGATCGTCTGTTTGCGCTGACTTTATCGTTCATATAGTCGAGCTCTCTCTGTTTTTAATCGTCGTCTGGTTCTTTTAGACGTGCTGGTTTGCGAAGATGTTTCCATTTCTTCAGCGTCCTCCGCTTTCTGGTCGTCTTATTGGCGTTCCGAAATAGTTTCGTCTTCGATATCACCATAAACTTCCTGCCCATCTTCCACGTCCAAATTTGGTGTTTCGTCCATAAGGAGCGACGTGTACGCTTCCATGACCTCATGTTCGTCCTTTAACTCATCCTTCGATTGATTTAACATCCAGATGTCTGCGACTGACTGTTTAACGTCACTGGTCCCAAACTCGCGCACAGCAACTGATCCATAACTTTAGGATCAATCCTGTATCTGATACAAACGGCAACAATTACTTGTCACGCACCCCAACAGACCACGAATGAGAAACAAAACTTTAGATTGGAGCTTTAACATGTAGTAGCGTCAACATGCATACCCTTCCGTAAGAGGAGAAGAGCTGGCTTACGAATTCGTACGATGAGAGGCGAGGAGTGTGTGATCAGTGATTAGTCACACAGTCTGAACACAAATCAAACATAAGAGTAGCTATCAGCAGAATTAGCTCGAACAAGACTTATCTTTCCGTACGATGAAAGTAGGTGGCCGCCTCCTAGAGATAATATGCAGTACCATTTAAAACGCACAACTATAATATCTCGTTTGCAATGCAGTGACTTCGAAAACAACTTTATTTTAACCTTTAAGTGTGCACATTGTGTACTTCCCACAGACTGTCATGTCAGATTTACAGTCCCATAACTTTTGTCCCTGTGGAGCTCAGGCGGAAAAATTTCACCAGCTGACTTACTTTTACCTCCTCTTTCCAAAGATATACGGCATTACCGCCTTTTCAATTCACCATGATAGAAGGTTCCCTTGTAAGAAAGTTGTGCGCCAAAGCCTTGTGAGTTCTTCTAAAGTTGTGCTGCCACCTCTCCACATCAAGCTTGGCTTAATGAAAAAGCTTGTAAAAGCTTTAAATAAGGAAGGAGACTGTTTTAAGTACATATGTGAGAAATTTCCACTACTATCTGAAGCAAATTGATAGAAGATATGTATTTAATGGTCCTGACATAAGATAACATATGTCTGGTGCAGCATTTAAAAACACTATGGATGAAAAGGAGAAATCAGCATGGACGTTGTTTTGTGAAGTTGTTTTAAAATTTCTTGGCAACAAGGATCCTAATTACCGAAACAGTGTGGCTAACATGCTTGAAGCATACAAGGAATTTGGTTGTAACGTGAGCATCAACATTTTCTGTTTTCTCAGCTAGATTATTTCCCCGAAAATCTAGGATTTTTCATCTAAGAGCAAGATGAACGATATCACAAGAATCTGCAGCAGTTCGAAAGGAGGTACCAGGGACGCTGGAGCATCATTATGCTTGGTGATTATTGTTGAATGTTAAAGCGTGAAATACCTGTAGAGAAACATAAAAGAAAGAGGAACAGAAGGACTTTTTCAATTAAGAAGCAAATGGTGTGATTTTTTGTGTGATTGTGTTAATTTATACGTCCAATAGTGAAGTAAGTAAGACAAAACAAAGCAAAAACATTCTAGTGGCATGTATGAATAACCATACACATAACTTGAGCAAGTTGTGTCTTTTAAATATTGTTTTTGGATTTGAAATAAAAGAGTGAAATGAAAACGTTTGTGATGAAATTCACGTAATTATACAATACATTTATAGTGGTTTTGCAAACAAACCTGACGTGATAGAAGCAAACGGATTGAAAATTCGCATTCAGCACATCTATATTATATAAAATCACATTACTTAGTTTAGGCAACAAACACAAAGTTGAAATTCGCAGGCTAGTGTTATTTTTTCCTTCGAAGTGTAGAATCTCAGACGTAGCTCATCCATTTTTTGACGGCTGTAATTTCTTCTTATATAAGAATTTCAGTACAATTGTTATATGTTAATGCTAACCATATTATGCAAGGTTAAGAAGGAA
Source organism: Periplaneta americana (assembly GCF_040183065.1). Lineage (NCBI taxonomy): Eukaryota > Metazoa > Arthropoda > Insecta > Blattodea > Blattidae > Periplaneta > Periplaneta americana. Next base: position 78,159,089 of record NC_091120.1, read on the forward strand.
CAGTATATTACGGTACAGCTTATGCATTATGTCCAGACCCTCCCCCACTCTTCCTACAGAGCTGCGCACGAGATCGGATGAATCACGAATTGTAGGGGAATGGGTTAGCCTTTGCCTTGAACTCGGCAGACACACGCCCGACCTTCCCTTTTACTCCTACCCCCTTAAAAGAAACGTTCCCTTCCTGCGCATCGCGAGTGTCTTGACAAAATGCATGAGCTGTACAAAGTTGAAAAGTGCCTTTTATAAAATAGAGGTAAAGTTTTAAAAACGAGCAGAGCGAGTTTTTCAGTTTCCCAGATTTTGTAATGCACTTCACAAACATGTATTGTACAGCATTATTGTTGCACGATAGTATAATTTGAAAATACTATTTTTAAAAACTTTAATATACAGTACGTACGTTACACTATGGGTATGAACAGCTGATGATGGCTAACGTACAAACTTCACCATTCATGTACTTCTAATATTTCGTGTTCAATTGGAATAATTTTTTATTTCCTTTTTGTTAATTGAACTTTGAATTGTTTAAATGAAGTCCAGTACATTTTCAATGCACTGATTTGTTTCTTCTATGCATAATTAACACTGCCTTTTCTGTATGAATTTACGTGCATTGTAGCATATACGAGTATAGAAGGCATTGGTTTTCATTACAACACTAAAGCTGTTATTTGTAATATTGCAATATACTTACGTAGGTTGACAACACTGAATTCAGTAAAATCACCTTTCAATCGTGACGGCCGTATGCTGTAACGACGAGAAAACGCACTAATGTGTAAAAAATATTATTACATTTTGTTTCATAATTGCTAAAATATCTGCACTACATTTAACAAAGGTGGATTAAAAATGCTTGCAAAGCTTCGTTAAAAATAAACTCAGGTCCTGAAAAGAATACCCTTCAAATGGCCTTCATTATCGTTGAGATATTTTCATTCTACAAAGTTAGCCCTTGATTTCTGTAACTCTTCCTGGGACACAGTGTCGATCTGTTCTTAATTCTTCTCTTTAGGATTTCACTGCATTTGATCAAGTCTGATAAACAGGTCGTTTATTGTACCCCATAGAAAGAAATCAGGGGCAGCAATGTTAGGAGATCTAGCAGGCCATACATTGTTCCCATATCGAGAAATGATTCGACAGAAAAACATATCCTGTAGCACATTCATTGAACTCCGAAAAGTAAGGGACATTGCATTATTATGTTGGAACCACATATTTCACATTCTTAGAAGGTGCATGTGAATTATAGAGCTTATCTCGATAATATACGGCGTTGAGAATTTTTGTTTTGCCAGTTCTTCCTTGATGAAATATGGCCCGATAATAGTGGAAACTCTTAAGCCACACCAAAATTTAACTTAAACAGTAATAAAGGAAACCTTCTGCAATTGAAGAGGATTTTCTTGATGTCAATAGCAAAAATTCTGCCTGTTGACATATCGGCAAAGTTTGCTACATCAGACATTTTATGTATGGTGTAATTATAAAATCCACTTAAAGAACACTACGCGATTTGCTTTATATTTCTCTGTACTGTGTACTCTTATAATCTCTTTTACTTGGATTTTACTTATAGTCGTTTATCTACGAGTTGACATGGAGATTGTTGGGAATGGTACATTGGGTTTTCATTTTGCAACCGTCTACTAAATCAATATTTGTATCTTCGTTGTAGTGAAAGTGGGAATCAATCCGGTATTTTCTTTTGAATAAACTACATTTTTAGTTATTTATGATCGAGAAAATTAAAAACTTCTATAAAATTTGCTATCCCAAGAATTGAATCCGGAACTTCTTCATAATGACTCTTAGATTCTCGTCAAAGTGCTCTGGGAGAACTTACCTCACATGCTCTAGTTCTTACAGGTTCTGATCGGAGACAGACTTCTAACTTGTTCAGTCTTCAAGGATACGGGTTAACTCATTACATGATGATATTTCGAGAGCCCATATGCTTGGAGATAGAACCAGATAGAAGCTATCAAGCATCAAAAACATTCATTTTCGTCACACGGTTGAAACCAGTTCATCAATGCAAGAGTATGACCATACATAAGTCGAGAAGAAGTTATTTCGTTCTGATCTTTGAACACTGCAGTTGAAGGATCTGTATCGGACGTGATTAAGGATTAAGTAGCTTTTTCTAATATTACGGGTGACATACTGCATTTTTCTTAATGTGGAAGAACTGTGAATCTAGCTGTCTCATCAAGCACTAGCCAATGAGAAAGACTCACCAGAATGCAAATTTTCACTCACTTTCCTTATTAGAACTCAAACATCTTTTAGTAAGATCAGATTTTTGTGTTTATGTAATCTTTGTGCCCAGTTTGCGTTCTTCAAACTAATACCATAAATACGAGTCATTCTACCATGTTCAACAAGAGCGCACTTGCAAAATTATCATGTAGGTAAGTAGAGAATATTTACATAAAATATATGTGCAACAACGTTTTCTACATACCTACAAGTTGAATTTCGAATTTGATTGAATTTAAGGGAGGAACCATTACGATTTTATTAGGTCTATTGCACTGAATAAATGAATTAAGTACATTTATCGATACACAATTATACAAACTCATGTACACAAGATCCTTCGCACGAGCCCGTACGGCCATTCTTGCTATAACTATGCACAGTTTGAATTTTCAAAGAAAACAAAAGTAATACTACTAATAATAAAATATTAAAACAATTCTATTGCACTGATTTTAAGCTAGGCCAGGGCTGGGCATCGGGAGCGGAACCAGTCACTAAATGGGGACGCTTAATATTCATCCGTCACTGAATCAACGCTGCGCGGTGTTCGGCGGGGAAGAAAGGGGATGAAGAGAAATCATATGGCTCCCCGTGAGAGAGTATAATCCGCTCTTGCTGAACAGCCTTGAGCTAGGCGGATAGCCAACCCACACTCGCACACAAAGGTTCGCTACCTACCCAGGTATCCAGGATACAATCTCATATGTACCTAAGCAGACTCTCTCAGGTTCCTAGCAGGCAGCCCCATATATCCATAGACCAGCTCCCTCGATGCGCCGCCAGCCGGCGTTCGAGGAATGCTATGCAAAATACGGGATGGAGAGATGTTGACGGAATACTGTAGCTGTCTAAAATGAGGAAACGGGAGATCCCCGAGCGACCTTGTCCGCGACAAGTGTCATTTTAAATTACTTACTTACAAATGGCTTTTAAGGAACCCAGAGCTTCATTGCCGCCCTCACATAAGCCCGCATCTGTCGTTATCCTGAGCAAGATTCATCCAGTCTCTACAACCATGCCTACTTCGCTCAAATTCATTTTAATATTATTCTTCCATCTACATCTCGGCCTCCTCAGAGGTCTTTTTCCCTCCGGCCTCCCAAATAACACACTATATCCATTTCTGGATTCGCCCATATGTGCTACATGCCGTGCCCATCTCAAACGTTTTGATTTAATGTTTCTAATTATGTTAGGTGAAGAATACAATGCGTGCAGTTCTACGTTGTGTAACTTTCTCCATTCTCCTGTAACTTCATCCCTCTTATCCCCAAATATGTTCCTAAGCACCTTATTCTCAAACATCCTTAACATCCGTTCCACTGTCAGAATGAGAGTCCAAGATTCACACAACCATACAGAGCAAAGTCTTTATAAATTCTAAATTTCAGATTTTTGAGAGCAGACTGGATGACAAAAGCTTCCCAACCGAATAATAACAGGCATTTCCCATATTTATTCTCCGTTTAATTTCCTCCCGAATGTCATTTATATTTGTTGAATTTTTCCACTCCTTCAAAGGATAAATTTCCATTACATGCAATATTTTGGTCACGAGGCCTAATCATGTACTTTGTTCTTACAGGATTTACTTCCAGACCTATCTCTTTACTTGTTTCAAGTAAAATTCCCGTATTGTCCCTGATAGTTTGTGGATTTTCTCCTAACATATTCACGTCATTCTCATAGACAAGAAGCTGATGTAACCCGTTCAATTCCAAACCCTCTCTGTTATCCTGGACTTTCCTAGTGACATAATCTATAGATTTTTCAATAAAAATTCCCAGATTTGACCGAGAATAGAACCGGGCCGCCTGCGTGACAGGCTGAGGGATAGCTGCAAGTTACAGGAAATTATAAGGTGAATTACGGATGGTTCAGGAAGATTTATAAGTCGCCAGATTTAAGAGACCTTTTGCTGTGTATCAAAGCTCTCGCCAATTTTTTCCATTCAGTAGGTTTTTCGAGACGTTACGTTCGTCACGGTACTGATATCTTCATGGTCGTGAATTTTAATCAGAAAACTTTTCATTTGCACTTAGTACCACCTAAGATAGCACATCAACCTGTACTATATTCTTTAATGAGATGAAGTGGAATTAACTTTAACTACTACTACTACTACTGCTACTACTACTACTACTACTACTACTACTACTACTACTACTACTAGTACTACTAATATTATTATTATAATATTGTGACAGCGACGTGAGATTCGAACTCACGACCAGCGTCCCGCGAGAGAGAGCATATCGCGCGGGCTTCATGAAGCATGAGGGACGGCGCGCGGCGGAGAGGGGAAAGGCCCACGCGACGAGGGGAGAGTGCACGCGCAACTGCTGCATGCGGAGTAAGGGGGAATGGACCTTCCCGACCCTTCCAGAAGTGCGTCGAAGTGGAGATATCCAGATAATTCTCTACACACCTGTAGAAATTTCTCGCAACTATGATTTTGCTATAAAAGAAGAAGCGCCAGCGAACTCGAGCAGTTTTTCAGTTATTCAGTCAGTGAGTAAGCCAGAGCAAGCAAGCCAGTCAAGCCAACCGGAGTTCGACTCGAGTGTGCGTCCGCATCTGCGTCAGCATCCGAAGGCCTGAGTTCGAGTGCAGTGGACCGCAGTTGGAGGGACCTGAGTTCGAGTGCAGTGGACCGCAGTTGGAGGGACCCGAGTTCGAGTACAGTGAACTGTCTCTGAAGGTCTGTGGTTCGAGATACTGTGAACTCGAGTGACTGAGATAGAAGAACTGTGAACTGAGAACTGATAGTTCTGATTTGTAAATAGTGCATTGTAAATATTAGTTAAGATTAACAGTTCATTGTTGTTCGTACTAGTCCAAGTAAATTGTCATTGTCGTCGGTGGAGTGCTATAACGAATACTGTGTTGAGTGAAAATCCAATTGTTGACGAGAGCGTTTAAGGCGAATTATAGAAAGGAATTATTGTTGTGACGAATAAATTACATTGTTGTTACTAATAAAATTTACAATATAATACTATTATATATATATATATATATATATATATATATATATATAATATTATGATTATTATAAATTTGTCAGAACAAAGACACAAATTCTGTATAACCTATACAAAATCTCTCTAGCACCCCTAGAAAGAGTAAATACTCATGCTCTGGGGGCATTCCACAAAATTTTAACAAATCGTGGCCTTGGTTTGACAAGGTTCTAAGTACTTTTTCCTTACTTTTGAGATACAGAGCTTCAAAGATTCAATTGATTGTAATATGAACATTTATTTCTTATACTTATGAAATGTTACGTATGGCATCTTAAAGCATTGGACTTGAAGTACATACTTTCATAGCCTAATTAGACCACTTATTCATTTCATTTAGAATATTTAATTTTGCAGTTAGAACTATGTCCTTCCATAATGAATTTTCAGGGTGAGACAAGGTTCTAAGTGCTGATAGAACTCTGTCAAACTATATTTCTATTCATTAAAACATTATTATTCGTTACATAAAACATTTAAACTTTGAAAAAATTGTGCTCTTTTAATTTATAATTGGATAACAATTGACATTAAATAAAGTACAGAAATTAAAATTGTAGTTTGTGAAATCAATCAGATCTCTGTTATATCACTCTTCATGAAAGGCCAATCTCACTTGATGTTATGTGTGGAAGATGTCTACTTCAAATATTACACTTCCATGACGGCAGATTAGACACAACTTTCCGTACCTTCTTTTTGGTGTATTTTCTTCGTTATTTCTGAAATTAATAGTTACATATGTATTTTTTGTTACTAGTAGTTCTGTTATAATTGCAATTTTTCTTGTATTATTTAAATATATTTCTATATTTTATTTCTTTATATTATATTACATTTTTCACTTAAACAAATAATTACACAATTAAAAATATCGGTTTAAGGAGTCTCTTGAAAGTGAAGGTAGTCATCAAATTTATTATTGACGAACAGAAAATGTATATGTTAAGTAGTGGGGATGTGTAAATGTTATGAACACGTGAAAAAAAATGGCTAAGTGGAAAACGAAGGGATTGGACATAAAAACCATCTTACGTAATGTTTGGCTGCCCTATGTACTCAAAACTCTCTTCAGTGTGTAAATCTTTGTCCACCGAAATGCTATTGTTGGCATTCTAATCCTGTGAAACTGTACGTCACCTAATTGAAGAAATTACATTCTTGGGGTTGTTTTGTCATAATCTTCATTGTCAGATGAAGTAGGAGGAACATATCGTGAGAACTTTGATATCCCACTTTCATTACGCTGATAACTGTTTCTTATGGGAAAAAAGTACCGTTATACTGATATTTGTTCTCAAGTAATTATCAATAATCTGAACACACTACGAATATATTTATCAATACGCCATAAAAGTTACAAATAAAATATGATCTGTTTAGCTCAGCATAACAAAAATTAAATTCCTGGATGTTTGCGAGAGAATAGTAGCAGCTTGCAGTTAGAACCTTGTCAAAATAAATATTTTCAAAAGTTGTCATCAGATAGAACTCTGTCACATTGCTAGTTTATTCATTTTTCAACAAATGGTGCTGAAATGTATTTATAAGCTAGACAGTATTATGAAGAGTGATTACAAACCAAAGCCACGAAATGTATTATTAATCAGAAGAAGGAAAAGTAAATAAAAAGGATAAGAAAACACGGATATCACAATAATTGATATTTTCTCAAAACAATAATATTTTAATTGGCATTTTTAAAATAAGGAGCCTTAGCAAATTATATGTTTGGGAATTTAGCTGTTATCTTAAGTTTACATAGCACGACAGCTAGTGTTATTTGAAACTTTAGAGTTGAAGTAAACTGAAGAGAGCTGGCCCAAAAAGAGGAAAGAAAAACTCACTGTAACCTCTTTTGTTCCCAAGTAACATTGTAGTTAACGCTGGGGATCGAACTATAGTTCTAGGAATAGACAGTCCACTTTCCACAGCTGAACTATTGGAAGCGTAAGCCATTGTAAATTCTGAGAGGATTAGATGAACTTCGATATGCTAATGGTTTCTCGATCGTATTCCAAGTATTGGGGGTAATGATGATAATGTTATAAAACTAGTTTAATGGTAATTTCACTAATGCACTAGTCTTCCTCTCCTCCCAAATTAATATCTACGTTCAATGTATTCTGCTCATAACTTGGAGCAGGGGTGGAAGAAAGACTTCCACAGCGCTCTTCCCTACTTTATAATAAGACTGTAATATATTTTTTTGCCAAGGTAAGAATGCGTTTAGCTCCTTCTCTGAGATCAATAAAACTATTACTTTCACCTATAGTGTCCAATATTTCATCTCGTACTGAGTGAATAAGAATGATTTGACAATAGAGACGAGTAATGAAAATCCTTCGTTTGTTCAAGTCCTTTTTATTCCGTTTTACTACATTTTTTACTTCATTATTGAATTACATTCCAAATATGCCCTTGTTGTCTAGTTTTTAATTATGCACAGGAAGACAACCTGTTACGGTAAATGGCTTCCTCGAACCTTCTGGACATAATCTGATTATTTAATGGATTCTGTAGAAATCCGTGTCTAATTTATGTTGCCGTTTTTACCTTCCATTATTAGCTTGAATTTTACTAAGTTTTTTTTCCACTTTGGTGACATAAAAGATTCAACAAATCTGTGAAATATTTAAATGTATATGTGAATAAAATGAGAACAGAATGTTTTCAAATTTCAGGGATAAACATCGAGAGCTGTTTATATAAAAAAATTAAAGGGGAAAGTTTATATATACAAGATGTTTCCAAGATGGTGTTACAAACTTTCAGGGATGATGGCGAAGGGCACATGTATCAATTTGAGATAGGGAACCCTGGTCCGGAAATGACGGAGTCGAAAGTTACAAGCGAAAGTAGTTGTGTGGAAATGAAATAATTTTATTCCTCTGTACACCCCCTAATTGTGTGTATTTACCTGTACATCTTACACATACTGTATTCATCTGGCGTTGTTTACTTTGTCTACTTACAGTATTCCATTCAGTGCGCTGTCTGAGGGATGGAGACAGGAAACTACTCTAAAGCAATGCAGATAGCGTAATATGTAACAGATATGGTCGGTCCTGATATGCATGTCTGTAGACAGCAGCGTATGTGTACAAGTTGCAGTGTCCAGTCGATCAGTCCTAGTGAAATGGAGGAGTACATGAGAGCGGAATAAGCAGACCTGATTTTCAAATACGGATGAGCCAATGGGAACAGTAGACAAGCTAACAGATTGTATCGGGACAAGTACCCACGTAGGAGAATTCCGCCCCATACCATCTTTCCACGACTGTTCCAAAGGTTAAGGGAAGGAGGGTACGTGGCGCCAAATTACAATTCCATTTCCACACAAATATTTTTGCTTAAACTTTCGACTCTGTCATTTCCGAACCATGGTTCCTCATCTCAAATTGATACATGTGCCCTTCGCCATCATCTCTTAAAGTTTGTAACACCACCTCGGAAACACTCTGTATATATGACGAAAATTTAAAAATTGCAAGAAGTGCCATTTTACATCTGCAACTTGCAACACATTATAAATATTGGTTCCAGCTTTAATTTTAACTTCGAAAATAAAAAGCCGTATATGCAATTGTACACCACATGTTATAGTCCAAGCAAGGTATTAGTAAACACTTGATCTTTAAGGTGTCTTAGAGGACAGTTTCACCTTGATTATTTTTTCAGTATGCCTTCAGAGTTTATTGCAAGCATGCCTTTAATTTTATGTATGTTTGAAAATGTGGTTCATACATATTCGCCACCTGCTAGATTGGTAGGCCTACTAGTATGTAGGCTAATATACACGGTCATTATCGTCGTGTTTCTCTTGGGAAATGTATCAGTTATAGCGTCTGAATGAGATGGAGGTGATAATTGTAGCAAGATGAGTACAGGGTCCAGCGCCGAAAGTTACTTAGCATTTGCTCTTAATGGGTTGAGGGAAAGCCCTGAAAAAACCTCAACCAGGTAAATTGTCCCAACCACGATTTGAACCCGAGCCCGCTAGTTTCACGGCCAGACGTACTAACCGTTACTCCACAGCGGTGGACATGGATTTATTACGTTGTTTTCATACTTATAGGCAGTACCACACATAGAGGTTTTGTCCATACGGAAAAAATTCGTACAACGTTTTATTCCGCAGATAGTTCACTTTCAAAAGCCACGTTTTTTTAAAGTTATCGAGAAACTTTTATATCAAATTGGAGAGCCCAACAAACTACTAAATTCCATGATGTTTCAAAGCATTCATGAACTCACGTACGCCACTCACAGTGACAGCGATGAGCCGTCCTGCGCAGATGCAACAGTGCATAGCTATCTCGTCTGAAACCTATAAACCTATAGCATGTATTTCTGTGTTCCACTACAAACAGTCTACGGAATATTGGAAATTGATATTGTGCTAGGTAACAGTACTGTTAAACAATTTGATATGTCCCAAAATGTGCTAAGACACTTGACGTATGTATGTTTATTTGAACAATTTGCATTACATTTAAAACTGAAAGAATGTCTTAAGAATAATCATTTTAATATCGTATCACAATGACTTAGCTCAGTTTGGAACGTTTAGACTACTGACTTAGCACACTTCGGAAAAAAAACTGTGAGATTATAATGGGAATAACACGGAACATAACACAGTTTGGAAAGTTTCAACTGTATTCCTGTATAGATGCATGGGAAATAATTACTTTAATCTATCAAATAAAAAATCGTTTAAAAATGACTTAGCAACCATGTAACCATGATCGGATTAAAGGGGACAAGATCATATAATAAAAATAGGATAGTTCCAGTGGAATGTCGCAGACGATGCAGTCTGAGAATTGATAACCTCGTGCTATGAGTCCTACAACTTTTAATCTAATACCACTTATTAATATAGGTACAGTAAATATAATTAAAATAATCTAAAAAAAAGAGCTGTAGCGAATTAGTTACTAATTTACTGATTGATCTGGCGTATGCATAATACGTGTAACAGTAACAATATTAATATTAAGAAGAATCGCTGTATAGCGCTGGCCTTCTGTGCTCGAGGTTGCGGGTTCGATCCCGGTCCAGGTCGATGGTATTTAAGTGTGCTTAAATGCGACAGGCTCATGTCAGTAGATTTACTGGCATGTAAAAGAACTCCTGCGCGACAAAATTCCGGCATACCGACGACGCTGATATAACCATGGCAGTTGCGAGCGTCGTTAAATAACTCTCCCCCCCCTTTTTTTTTTCCAAATTCACAGTTATCATTACCAGATTATTCTGTTCCTCTCATAAATCAGTAGTTTTATTCTCTGGGCTGACTATCCCTGTTAATTTTGTAGGAAACATTTCTGTATACAGGAGCTAGAGTATGCTGTGTAGTTCTCGTGTGGGTGTGTCCCTTTCAGCTGGATCCAACAGGTGTGCCATTAACAACAGCATAGAATAGATGAACTCTCTCTGTGGGCACTCACCAGTGGTTAATTTATTAGAGCATGTGACAGAATGTAACACAGAAAACCGCTGAAATGCTGCTGCCAGACTAAGATACGACGATGTTAGTTCTGTTGTGGGCAATAGAGATAAAGACTTTGCCAGCAGTCTCATCAGTGGTCAGTAGCTTGTTTAGTAAGAAGCAACGTCACGCCCAGAGTTTGCGTGAATGAAGACGAAATTTCTTCTAATTATTCTCGATTCAGTTCACTTAATACCAATTAAGATACTGTAGTTAACATTATATTAAGTGAAACTTTATGTATTACAGAGAAGTGCAATGTAAAATAGGTATTTGACAGTTCTACTCCTTAAAACTAATAATTTAAATTGAATTAAATGAGTTTCCAGAGTAAAATGAGACTGCTATTTTACGAAAAAGAAACAACTTATTTACTTAATATTGCAGGAAAATAATTATTTTTATGATGCTAAAGTTGAAGTGAGAAATATTAAAATTTAAATGCGAAGGAAATTAATGTAAAGAGAATAAATTACATAACAGACAGAAATATAATGGAATAAATGGAAAGCGAGGATGGCCTATGGCGAATCCTCGGCATCACTTCATTTCACCTCTTTGATTTGAATACCTGGTTAGGTTTTTTCCGAGATTTTCCCAAACCAAAAGGCAAATGCCGGGTAATCTTTTGGCTAATCCTCGGACCTCAACTCACATCACCTGAAGTAAAAATTGTAATTATGATATTGTAAAATTTTGACTTGTTCCACATCTTAAAGCTTCATTGCTCATGTAATATCTATGGAATATAATAAATGAATAAATGAAATAACGGAAAAGAAATAAATACTGAAAGTAAGAAAATAAGTGTCTATAAAACAACGGAGATAACATACTAGACAGTGTAAAATGAGACTGTTCTTTTAAGAACAAGAAACTATTAATTTACTTAACATTGCAGGAAAATAATTATTTTTATGATGCTAAAGTTGAAGTGAGAAATATTAAAATTTGTACAGAAATGCGAAGGATATTAATGTAAAGACAATAAATTACATAAAAGACAGAAATATAATGGAATAAATGAAAAGCAAGGTAAGAAATAACGGAAAAGAAATAAATACTGAAAGTAAGAAAGTAAATGTCTATAAAACAACGAAGGTAACATATTAGACAGGAGAAGAAAATTAATGTGAGAAAACTTAAAATAAAGAAATGTAATGAAATTGAAACGGAATTATAAAGAAATTAAATTTACGCTAATATAAAGAAATGAAATTGAACTAATTTATTTTGTTCTATAATATAATTCCCAACGGAACACATTGGCTATCCAGACTAATTATTGGTTTTGTCAAAGTGGTTGGCAGTCTAGTGACATATGTGGTTCGATAACGTGGAGTGTGAAATTGTATGTCAAACATTATGTAAATGAAGCCACTGATTTCTATACAGGCGGCACTGACGATGTCAAATTGTCGGCTGCGTTTCAGCCCCTACTAAATATGCGCGATAACTTTCGTTACTGCCTAGCGGGTTGCATGGCATTAAGGTATGAAGGAGTTCACACATTTAGTAATATCCAGAATCTCTGTAACATCTGGTACAGCAGTATTGCCATAATTTGACGTTTCTAGTGACGATAGCATATTAATGATCACTCAAAACCACACTTGCATCAGCTCAAAACCACAGACTGGGAAAATTACAGTGTAAAAGCGACATAAATTACACTTGCAGAGAAAATTTTTGTTACTGAAAAAAACTTGTTTAAACGTCTGTTTTGTTTTAAAAGTGACAGGGATTCACAAAATCCCAATGATTGATTGACTACATCATTGTTTCATTGTTTTGTTTTGTCATTGTTTCATTTTTATGAGTGGTAACTCTCTTGTGTCCATGACGAAACAATGCTAAATTATTAATATATATTTAATTTACCCTGTTTGCCTATAAAGCAATAGTAAAATCGTCAATTTTAAGTTGACTTTACTCAATTACATGACTCGTCCATTGACACAATAATTTCCATATTAATATCCGGTTATATGCAGGTAAAGCTATTTGCTTTTTAGATAACGCTCATCGTGTATTCACTTGCAAGTAGATAACACAACACTCCACAGATGACAGCATGAGGTTATGGATAGTCACGTGTCAGAGATTATTTAATATATATTGATAATTGAAGTGGAATGCAACTGTTTTAATAAAAATGAAATTGAATCAACAAAATCTTCTTAACTAGTAATCGTCCATAGAGTTGAATGAAAATTCATAGTTGGCACAACTGGTAACAAGAGAACAGCCAATCTGTAGAGCTCTGAGTTCTGAATTCACAATTTGGCCTACGTCTGTGTTCATTATACAACGGAGTGGGCCATGAAAATTTTAGTTCTCCTTGGAAACGGTTTGTTGCTAATTGATTTATATCTTTCTGACTAGAACTAAAACTGTTCTTGAGTTTCAGTTACATATTATATTGTATTCACGCTACAGATCATAACACACTACTGCCATCTAGCGAAATATTTGTAATGATGAGATGGTATAACAATAGATTTTCAAGATAGTTTAGTATTTTAGTAAGTGAATTAATATTTTATTATATTAGAGTGCTTTATTTCTTCTAATCTTTATAGACTTTCTTATAATCGTGTAATAGGTAATTACATTCCACTCGAGTTTTGATTTTCTGTAGATAAATCTGAACCTCTAGTGAGATTACTGTAGAATATATGTCATTCCATTTTCGACCAATGAAGTGTAATTAAATTTTGAATTCTAACCAATCACAGTCAAACATCACGATAATTTTTGCAGCTAGATTTATCGCTATCAATTTATCGCATGGTCGTTCTTTTGTTTAGTTGGTGTCGTCAACTGTTGACGAGCATGAATCCATTAAGATGCATGTACACGGTTAAACTGTTCTTTCAACTTTACGCATTCAACCAATGAATGCAAGATTGATTGCTAATATTAATTAATATATTTATGCAGTGAAGGCGATGTTCAAAACGGCGCACCATGTAGACACAAAATCTTTATGTACGTTTTAAACTTGATCATTTCAATATCATTTCCAGACTGCATGCATACATGCATGGAAAGTTGAACTGTGTAAATGCAGCTTCAGTCCCGTTACACACTACAGAGAGAATGCGTTTGTCGATCTGTGGAAAATGCTTTCCTGTAGCACGAGTAACGGTCGAAATAAGACAAGCTGACACATGGTCCCGCGCCCACAGGTAACTAACCTAATTGTAACCTATAAAATCTGTACTACCGGTACGTGAATGAAATTAAAGAATTAATAGAAAGTCAGATGTTCAAATTTATGTAAGAGCGCATAACAACCCAAAGACCTTGTATTATATACAAGGTCTTTGATCAGACTGCCTTTCTTATGGCTTAATAAAAGCGTGTTTTAATTATCTATACAGAGATGGGTTTACTGTTTAGCAACATGTCTCGCCGTAGTGTGAACATATATGCATTCTTATATAACTGTTTGCACACAATATTACATAGTTTTTTTTAGTTCTCAGTGTAGTGTGTAATGTAACGACGAAGTACTAAATAAAGTGTAAAATTCCACTTCCACATCTTCTTCTTCTAATTCCATGTCCATTGTAGGTAATCTGAAAAAAAATACACTCCATTCAGATTTGATAACTGCGTTTACAACAATTCTTCTTTTAATTAATTATTAATCAGGTTATTTTAATAAAATTATATTATAAAATGTTTAAATTATATTATGAATTTAGCAGATAATGAAAACATATTTCTGTTATAATAATAAGAGAAAAATGCAGTGCATGTAATTAACATTGTTAAAACTGTATTTTGCTTTTCGCAATTGGCATTACTGAATAACATCCAATTTCTTTTTGCAGTAATCGATATTCAATCTATCTCAAATTCACAATGTCTGAATAGATTAAGTATTCGTAAATATAGAACTATTAACAATTTGTGAGCGAATTTTAGGAATATATTATTTATATTTTTAATTTATTTACGAAATAGTCCCAATAAATGTCACTCGAGGTCTGAGATTTGCCAGATAAATCCACTCCCATCGCTCGTGAATTTGTCGGGAAATCTCAGACCTCTCGTGACATTACTACAGATAAAACTCTACAACGAAACTGAACTTTTTTAAAGGACGTATACAATTTTAACCTGTCAAATGAGATATATAGTCAGACTCTTTAAAGTTCCTTAAAGCTCACGTCAAAAATTACGATATTAAATTTGGCTAAATATACTTTACCATAACTATTACCTCTATGATGAAATTCTGATGATGCAACACAATATATATTGGATATTGATTTCATGGGTTTGAATGACGGCTCAAATCCACTCTTCCTGTGGGGGAAATGAATCTTTCGCAAGGGTCTGAGTCAGTACAGATATTCATGGTTACTGATCTTTCATACTCAGGATTTTCACTCATCTCCACTACCAGACGTTTCTATATAAATCCGCGTCAGAGCAGGAAGATTTATGCAAAGTTTTGTGGCACTTGACACGTACATCCAAACATGTGAGACTTGTTTTATAAACTCTAAATTATAGAACAAGATTCAATCTTCTTTGCAGTATGCTTCATACTTCGTGAATCTTTGCCATGGTTTCGTGGTAGAGTTCCCTACGAAGAAAGAGGGAAACGGTAACGATGTTATCCCCCTTCTTGAAGTCTTCGTTCACAACGTTTCCATAGATAATTTGATTTCTGTACCCGATGTAAATTTGTCAAATTTTAGGAATTATTTTCGAAACCACGTCATCCATTTGTAAGCATGAACGAATAGACTTAAATTACTTAAATTTAAAATACAAAATATTCCTCAATATTCGGAAATTATTAAATAAGAATTGAAGCAGGTGAAATTAAATTTCTTAAATATGTTGCGGGTTATACACTATTGGACAAAAAAAGAAATGAAGATATTAGAAAAGAATTAAAAATAGATAGTATAATTCAACTTATTAAAGAATATCAACATAATTGGAAAGAACACGTAAATAGAATGCCAACAACAAGTATAACGAGAGCAACCATGAATTATAATCCATCAGGAAGGAGATTGTTAGAAGACCAGTAAAACGTTGACGAGATCAATTTTAATGGAGGTGGAACAGGCCCAAAGGCCTAAACCTCGAGGAAGAAGAAGAAGAAGAAGATTATGATGATTATATACTGCCAATATACACGTAGGCTACATTACAACAAATACTTAGACTTGGAACATATTTAATAATTTATTTTAATACATTTAAACAGTATTGCCAGCTCTAACTTTCACTTTGGCGACCCGGCTTCAATCCTCGCCTGGATCAAAGTGGAATTTGTGTTGAACAAAATAGATGTTTAGAGGTTTTTCTTGAGAATCTTCAGTTTCCACTCACTAGCTATTATTACTTTATCGAAAATTTACCATCACTATGCAACCTCCCGAACCAAATCGTCGAAAGAAATAAATATGCATCTTGATTACACAACTTTTAACACAATATCACTTTGGAAGACCAGCAACGACCAGTTCTGATGATGGCCCGATAGCAGGCCGAAACATGTTAACAAGGTAACATAAAATTTAACACGTGAATGATATATAACACGTTTTCCAAAATAAATATGGTTAAAAGATGAAGTTCTACGCATTCTTTTTTATAAAGTATCTAAAACGTATTAGACGTCTTAGCCTACTGCACTTCGCCCACGACAATTTTCATCCACTGCACTTTACCTACTTCACTTTACCCACTACTTTTTGTCTATGCGGCTGACGTGAATATATTAAGAGAAGATCCACAAACTATTAGGAAAACACGAACATTTTACTTCGAGCAAGTAAAGCGCTAGGTTTGGAAGTAAACGCCGAAAAGGTAAAGTATATGATTATCTCTCGTGACCAGTATATTGTACGAAAAGGAAGCATAAAAATTGGAAATTTATCCTTTGAAGAAGTGGAAAAATTCAAATATCATGGAGCAACAGTAACAAATATAAATGACACTCGGGAGGAAATTAAACGCAGAATGCGTGTTGTTATTCGGTTGAGAAGATTTTGACATCTAGTCTGCTGTCAAAACTCTGAAAGTTAGAATTTATAAAACAGTTATATTACCGATTGTTCTTTATGGCTGTGAAACTTGGACTCCCACTTTCAGAGAGGAACAGAGATTAAGGGTGTTTGAGAATAAGGTTCCTAGGAAAATATTTGGGGCTAAAAGTGATGAAGTTACAGGATAATGGAGAAAGTTATACAATGCAGAACTGCACTCATTGTATTCTTCACCAGACATAATTAGGAACATTAAATCCAAACGTTTGAGATTGGCAGGGCATGTAGCACGTATGGGCGAATCCAGAAATGCATATAGAGTGTTAGTTGGGAGGCCGGAGGGAATAAGACCTTTGAGGATGTCGAGACGTAAGTGGGAAGATAATATAAAAATGGATTTGAGGAAGGTGGGATATGATGATAGAGACTGGGTTAATCTTGCACAGGATAGGGACCGATGGCAGGCTTATGTGAGGGCGGCAGAGAATCTCCGGGTTCCTTAAAAGCCATTTGTAAGTAAGTTGCATAGCACTTCGTCTACTGTACTTCGTGTACTACTTTTGCTCTACTGTACCTTGCCTTCTGTTCTCACCTATTAAAATTACCTCAATATGAAACAAGAAGAAGACAAAAATGAAACTTATTTGAATTTGTTTTATGATATATATTCATAGGCTGAAAATATGACTACAGCCTTGTAGGTACTGTAATATTCTATTAATTTCTTTGTACTGAGCATAATTTTGAGCCATGCGCTGCAGACGTCTGTTGACAGGAAGATACTGTACTTGAGAGGTTTTTCTCTCACGTTTCTGCCAGACTATTTGCAGCATTATAATTTCATTATCGTTTTGTATTTTTTAAACTCGCGAAATAAATAATGATGCGATGGACGGCGTTTCCCTACATTAATTTACAGTAAATCCATTGTGCCACACTTCTGTTAGGTTGTTTGTCCTAGTTGGCGTAATATTGTAAAAGGAGGCTCTCCAGGATGCTCCAGTGCAATTCTTTTCATCGTTGAAACAATTTTTCTACATGACACTAATTCCTGATTTGTTGCACAACTATGCTCAGTAGTTTTCACTATCCTGGTGGGGCCCCTTCAGATACAGCTCTACCTAGACAGGTTTTACTGTCAATGCAGCGACAATACATTCGACCAATTTGCGATTTTTTTGTGCTACAAGTATCCTTCGTAAGGCAGAAGACTTCCACCTTTGAATGACGGTATTAATTCCCCTTTCATTACTGCCCAAAATTACTGCTACAATGGCTGAAGCGTCAAACATTTTGATTGTTTGAAGTAATAGCAAGGTTTAAATCGATCCTTAATTGGTAACATACCTTACACTGCTCACCACAAATATTTGTGGCACAAATTAGGAACATTGACTCAAATACAGTACCGGTAAACTGTAGGAGACAAACTGTAGAAGGAAGAGAGAAGTAGGTAAACTGTAGGAGGCTAACGCAAATAAGCAAGAATACCTGGTTTCATCTAAAATTACACTGCACAACATGAAATTTGTCCTTTATATAAAAATATGTGTATTCGATGTATTTTTTGATGGAAAAAACGAATCTGCAGTTAGTTTTTGTCCAGCACGTACTGTTCTTCCAAATAAAAAGTTATTTATTGTTAGTGAAATGTTACACTACTTTAACCTTTTGGGATGTAACATGTCACTGAAAGTACACTTTCTTCACAGCCACCTGAACTTCGTTCCAAGAAACCTTGGTGCTATAAGCGATGAACACGGGGAGAGTTTTCATCAGGAAATATCTACCTTCGAAAAGCGCTTCAGTGGAAGGTGGAATGCAAGTATTCTGGCTAATATTCGAGAGCAGGTAGTCATTCTAGAGCAGGTAGTCGTCGAGAACAGGTTGTCTTAAAGAGCAGGTAGAATGGGTTGTGAACTAGCAGTGTACCGGGCGAGGATCGGTACCTGGACGGCGCGGACGGTGAAGTGGATTCCGGCAGCTTCGGCCCAGGGGAGTGCGGAACCTACCCTGAGCAGTTTTGTGATCCTTATACTAGCCATGCTGTTGGTGATTGGAGGAGTGGAACTGAACCCAGGACCTGTGGAATCTGTGAAGTGCGGAGTCTGCAGAAACAATTTGAGGACTGACCTTCTGTGCATCACCTGTTCGACGTGGTTTCACTTCAGCTGCCAAAAACTCAGCATATTGAGGAGAACTGGCGGTGTAAGGAATGTATGAGGGACATTGCTGTTGCGACCACGGACACAGAAATTCAGTTGCTGAAGAAAGAGGTGGCGGAACTGAAAGGAAATCTGCAACAGACGGAAGAACGACTGAGAGAGATGGAAGCAGAGAACAGGCGACTACACGAGGAACGACACGGGGAGGCGAGCGAGGAGAAGCAGATATTGGTGATAGGATATTCCATGGTGCGACATGTGGGACAGGAAAATAAGGACCTCGAAATGCTGTGCTACCCGGGGATACGAGTCGACGAAGTGAAACTCAAATTGGAGCAACAGGAGAAAAGGGACAAGAAAACTGTAATATTACATGTGGGGACCAATGACCTGAGGCGACGATTTGAGTACGTTATGGGAGATATGTACGATTTGGCAGTAAGGACGAAGGAGCTGTACCCCCAGGCAAAGATAATTATCAGCGGGATAGTGCGGCGAAGAGATTTTCATTGGACTCGGATTGGGCGACTCAATGAGGCATTCGACTGGGTGGCAGATAGAACGGGAGCAACATTCGTGGACCCAAATTCGTGGATCGGTGACGGGGACCTGGGACGTGATGGAGTCCATCTAAATCGACGAGGAGCGACGGGACTAGGAGCGCTGTTCTCGAGGGCGGCGACAACGCAGAGAAGCAACGACCGGGAATGACGGCGGCAAATAGTATGTATACGAGTACTATTACAACGGCGGAGGAAGCGGCAACGGCGACGGCATCGGGAGAGACGGAGGCGGTAGCGGCGGCCACAGCGGAAACAACAGGGATCACCAATATTATGTCATGTAATGGTAAGTCTTTAGTGGTGCTGCAGGTAAATTGTAGAAGTATTTATAATAAATCAATTGAGTTCTGGAACCTAGTAGATTCGCATAATCCTGACGTCATAATAAGAACGGAATCATGGCTTTCCAGCGAAGTAATAGATTCAGAAGTATTTAGAAACGATTATGTAACATACAGACGCGACCGTGTAGGAACAGGGGGGAGGGGTTTTTATATGTGTAAAAGAGTGCCTGCAGAGCGCTGAAAATTTTAAGGACTCGGAGTTCGAAATGTTGGGTGTAGACATAGCGGATGATTATTCGCGAAACATATTACACATCATCGGCTTATACAGGGCCCCGAGAGAAGGCTTGAACGTACTATATAAAATAAGAGATATGTTGGAAAATAGAAAAATTCGCGGGCAGTATGTTATCGTTGCGGGGGACATAAACTTGCCCCAGGTAAACTGGCAGGTACAATAGAGGGAGGGATGAGTCAAGCCCAGTCATTAGTAAACTCACTCATCTGGAAACATAACTTAATTCAGGTAACAGACAGGGCGACAAGGGGAGATTCGTTACTAGACATATTTCTTTTAAGACCCTCAGAAATAGTCGCAGGTGTTGAAGTGATTCCAGGTATTAGTGACCACGACGCGGTAATTCTTGAAATATTATGGAATGCTAAGTACAAGCAAAGCGGAAAAAAGAACAAAAATATCTTGCAATATAGTGAAGAGGACAGAAAAGGCTTCCGAAATTATCTTAGGGAAAAGTACTCATTATGGGTAGTAAAGGGCAGTAGTGTAGAAGAATACTGGGCGGAGTTCAAGCAGATTATATTAACAGGAATACAGAAATTTATCCCGGTTAAACGCTTATCAAACAATCCCGATCCGGAATTTTATAATAAATACATACGGAAACTGAAAACAAAACTAAGGAAATACTACAGAGAGCTCAAGGAAACCCGTGCAAAACAAACAAAATTCACACAACTATCGAAAGAACTGCTTAATGCGAAGAAGACAGCGCAGGAAAATTATCTAAATAAAGTTTTCAAAGGTGAACAAAACGGGTGGAGGGAATTTTATAAATATGTGAAGAGACGACGCAAGGAAAACTATTCGAACCTCTCCCTAAAAATGACCGCAATCAATTTATCGTACAGGACAGCGAAAAAAAACAGAAAAATTAAATTCCTATAATGCCACTGTTTTTGGGATGAGGACAATAATACCACACTTAGCTTCTGTGGAAAATACGGGTCAGTTTTCTATCAAGCCTAGGGACATAAGGAGAAGGATCTCTAAATTGAAAACTCATAAATCAGTAGGACCTGATGGTATCGCCGGAGACGTACTAAAATTGGGAGGGGAAGCCATGATTCCCTATCTAGTGCGTATATTTGAAATATCAATTAACAATGGTACTGTCCCGCGAGATTGGAAAGATGCAATAGTGGTTCCAATTTATAAGTCAGGGTCCCGCTCAGATACAAAAAATTACAGACCGGTCAGCCTCACCTCTGTAGTTTGCAAACAGATGGAACACTTGATTTCAGCTTATCTAAGGCAGCATTGTGATGACTCAAATTGGTTACATAACTGTCAGCATGGATTTCGGGGGGGCTATTCATGTGAGAGTCAATTAGTAACTGTATGTCAGGATTTAGAAGACGGAATAGATTCCAGTAGCCAAGTAGATGCAGTGATTATTGACTTTTCACGCGCATTCGATGTAGTCCCACACGATATATTGTTGGTTAAACTACAATAAACGGGGATTGACTTCAGAGTGCTCCAGTGGATCAAGGAATTTTTAACTTGTCGCACTCAGAGAGTACGGGTGGGGGAGGAATTATCGAACTCAATTGAAATTACTTCCGGGGTCCCGCAGGGAAGTGTGTTGGGGCCTCTTCTATTCTTGGCTTTTGTAAATGATCTGCCAGTTAATATCTTGTCTAAGGTTCGCTTATTCGCGGATGATTGTATGGTATACAGGGAAATAAAATGTTATGAAGATATTACTCTTCTCCAGAATGACCTCAATAGAATGAACGATTGGGCATTAGCCAACAAAATGAAAATAAATTCTCTAAAGAGCAAAGCCATTATCTTTACAAGGAAAAGAAATAAAATAGTTGCATCGTATACGTTAGGGTGAAACCATTCTGGAAGTTAACAAATGTAAATATCTCGGAATAACATTTAGCAGCGATCTCGGCTGGGGGGAACACGTTATAGACACAGCGGGAAAAGCATGGAGAGCGTTACACTTTGTAATGAGGGTACTAAGAAAAGGTTCTGATAAGTCCAAAGAGATTGCATATAAATCACTAGTACGTCCAGTAATTGAATATGGTGCTGCATGTTGGGATCCTTACAGATTAGAACATATTAAGACACTGGAAAAGATTCAAAAATCGGGCTCTCAAGTGTTGTCGGAAAAATTCACCATTAAAATGGGACACACTCACGGACAGGAGAACGCGAATTCGATTATGCGCACTGTTCAAAACATAGAGAGGTGAGCCTGCCTGGAGAGAAATAAAAAATAGGTTGCAGTCGCCAAATTACTCTTCTAGGAACGACCACTCATATAAATTGAGGGAAAGAAGGCAGAGGACGGACACTGGAAAGTTTTCTTTTCTCAATCCCGAACAGTGGAATGCTTTATCTGCAGACTTACTAAAGGCTTTACCAACAACCAAAAATGTATTTAAAAATAGGCTTAAGGACCTCACTAATAGACGGTAATTATACACAGTATTTAAAGGGTGTAAATGATATGTTGTTATTGAAGTGTTGTATCAGTGAAGAATTATGTTGTGTCAGTGAAGTGTGTTGTATCAGTGAAGAAGTATGTCGTGTCAGTGAAGTGTGCTGTGTAAGTGAAACGTGTTCCTGTCAGTGAAGCTTTATAGTTTGTAGTGGCAGTGCAAAGTATTTGAACAGTGAAATGTTTTTGAAGTGTTAGTGAAATCAGGATAGAATCAGTGAAATGTGTCGTAGTTCCAGTGCAGTGAGTGAGTTGACAGCGAAATGAGTGTAATTTTGAAAGGTACTTGTGCAGATATGAACATATCATACTCGTGGGGTTTAGTTCGATCTTAGTTTTAAGATACAAATTAGATTTATTTCAAATGTTATTTTAAGTGATCGTTTCATTTAATTTAGTATATTCCCTGTTGTTGTTATTATTATTATTATTATTATTATTATTATTATTATTATTATTGTTAGTATTAATTATTAGTGTTATTAGTATTATTATTATTAATTGTATTTTTAATAGTTGGTTATGGATTAATACGTACATAAGAAGGTAAATCTGTGATGTGTGTGTAAAATTTAATGCGTTGATTTGGATTTAAAGATAGAAATTAGCGTAGAGGTGAATGGGTATGAATAAATGGACGATGCTCTGATTACTTAAATAAATACTTGGTTCGTACGGAGTGGGGATTAAATAGTTGAAAGGATAGAATGATATCTCTTGGTTTGAAGGGTGTGAATGGATTAATAGCTCAGTTGTATGGCAAGCGTGCTTTGTGGACTGGTAGACTGAGAGAACCGATTGATGAACCTGAAAAATGACTGAATTAAAAATAGAAGAAATATGATTTGCACACAGACATGATATTTGAAATGTCATACAGATCATTAGTAATATTATTGATTTCCAATTTTGACACAGTGTTAAGGCTTCAAGTGAAAAGTGAATTAAAATTGAATATGTCAAAGAATACGATGCAGTATTTTAAAATAGGTTTCAGATGTTTTGCGGGACCAAGATGTGTTTTCAAACGGTATTTTAATGATCGAGTTTTGTAATTTTTCCAAGCATATTGGAAATTTTTTGTAGTATATCTCATACGTATGAGACAGGAAGTTTAATATGAATACGATTACCTGTAAGTCTTATCTTGGATTGCATGACCTGGCTAATTGTCTGGCATTTGTAGCTTTTTGGATTCTATAAATTTCAGTTTTCAGGTTTGAACTGTAACAATTTTATCTATTGAGGATAAGATAGAAACCAGATTAATATTCTCAACGCGTTGACAATTAAGTATTCTATTAAATTCTAACAAGAATTGATGATGACCTCTCGTTCCATATCGTTGGAAAAATAAAATAAATATTTCCTTCATTAATAAACATATCCTTGGTGATAGATTATGGTTTGCCCGTCGAAAAGAAAGAGTATATGTTAATTTACGGCTTTACAGCGTATAAAACATCCGCCGGTGCCGATCTAAAAAATCGCGGTCCGTATATTTATGCGAATGTCCTTTTCTCGTAGTCATTTTAGTGCGTTATTTTACTATGTTTTATCAATATCTATGGTTACCTAGCGTCTGAATGATATAAAGGTGATAATGCCGGCGAAATGAGTCCAGGGTCCAACGCCGAAAGTTACCCAGGATTAGTTCTTAATGGATTGAGAAAGAAACCTGAAGCAGGTAATTTCTTCCAATCAGGATTTGAACCCGGGCTAACCGTTACAGCGCATTGGTGGACTCCCATAGTCTTCTTCAAGAACAAATACTGTACTGTAAACGTAAAGTTGAGTCATACCTGTGAAAATTGAACCAGAGTTAAAATACTGACCGCTTCAAGGCAATGTCAACCAACAACCGTACTGTAAGCCTAAAAAAACTGACCTAATTTTTCACTGTAGAAACGTGAGATAACATATAATAACTAAGAGCTACATACTTAATTAGAAATGGCTTTTAAGGAACCCGGAGGTTCATTGCCGCTCTCACATAAGCCCGCCTTCGGGCAAGATTAATCCAGTCTCTAGCATCATACCCCAACTCCCTCAAATTCATTTTAATATTATTCTCCCATCTACGTCTTGGCTATCCCAGAGGTCTTTTCCTTCGTGATAACTATCACTGTATATGCATTTCTGGATTAATCCATATGTGCTACATGCCCTGCCCATTTCAAACATCAGGATTTAATGTTAGTTGAAGAATACATTGCGTGCAGTTATGCATTGTGTAACATTCTCCATTCTCCTGTAACTTCATCCCTCTTAGCCCCAAATAGTTTCCTAAACACGTTATTCTCAAACACCCTAAATCTCTGTTCCTTTCTCAATGTGAGAGTCCAAGTTTTACAATCATATAGAACAGCCGGTAAAATATCTGTTTTATAAATTCAAACTTTCAACTTTTTCGAGAGCATAATGGATGATAAAAACTTTTCAACCGATTAATGACAGTCATAGCCCATATTTATTCTGCGTTTAATTTCCTCTCGAGAGTCATTTATATTTCTTACTGTTACTCAAAGGTACTTGAATTTTTTCACTTTTTACAGGAATAAATTTGCAATATTTGTAATTTTCGTTTCATACTATGTTCTGTTCACGAGACATAACCATATACTTTGTTTTTTCGGGGTTTAATTCCAAACCTATCTCCTTACTAGCATCAAGTAAAATTCCCGTGTTTTTCCTAATCTTTTGTGGATTTTTTTCTAACATATTCACGTCATTCGTATAAACAAGCAGCTGATGTACAGTAGCGCTCAGAAGTATTTTGTAGAAAGCATGTCACAATTACATAAAGATAAGTATTGAATAGAAAAAATGCCACTGGATAATTGAAAAATATGTATTTCTAAACCATTTAGTAACTTACGAAAATACATTTAGTTTAAACAGAGTTATCTTGCCAAAAAAAAAAAAGTTAAAAATTCTTCTAAATCAAAAGTAATTTTTAAGTCCAAGTATGTAATAATAAAACAAAAATATTCTGGACTGTAAGAAAAAAATCAGTATTTTGTTGCATACCGCTGAGCTTTGATCACAGCAGCACATCTGTTTGACATTGAATCCATAAGATTTTGTAATTGCTCGAGTGGAAGTTCTGACTATTCTTCTAACAAGGCAGCAAAGAACTGATCCTTATTTGAGTAACTTCTACGACGAACACGTCGATCCAATTCATGTCACAGATGTTCAATAAGACTAAGATTCGGAGTCTGGCTCAGCCAATCCAAAAGTTTGATTTTTTTATCTGCAAGGAATTTTTTAAATGGCTGAAAGTGTGTCCTGCTGAAAAATCCAATTACGTGACATATTCTTCCTCCTATGTGGAACCATATTCTTTTCTAAAATATTACTGTACATGAAACGATCCGTATTCCCTTCTATTTGGACTAGAGAACTAACTCCATTTCTAGAAAAACATTCCCACACAATGATGCTACTACCACTGTGCTTAATGGTCAGTATCTGGTATTTTTTGTTGTCTCTTTTGCTTTTTTGGCCGACGTACATACGTTTCGAGCGAGATTTATCGTAGCGCGTGTAGCGTAAAGTAAACCTTGTTGCAGAGTAACTAACACTATTGTTGAAAATATAGAAGCACGAACTTTTTTACATACCAGTATGGACACACTGAGTGAAATAACAAAGATGTTACAAGAAATATGAAATCGTGTAATAAATGTTATGTGACGTTGTAATAAAACACTAATAGGCCTACTGTGTGGTTTTATTAAAATATTCCGATAACTAGAGTAGGCCTACTATGCCCGGTTTATTTTAATCTATAGTATGAAATCATTCTTGTACACATACATACATATAATATGGCGGGGGAACAATGAAAGAAAGGTACATCAATTTTTAATGTTTTAATTAAAAATTTGAAAAATAAAAAATATTATTCATAAAATTCTAGTAACAAAATTGAAGGTAAAGAATGTAAGTGAAAAGCATTGTAATTATATTAACTAGTGTTGTGGGATTTAATCGATTAATCGATCAATTTATGTTGTAAGATTAATCGATTACAAATATTTAATGGAATAAGCTAATCGAGTCGATTAATATTAATCGGTTGTAGTTGATATTAATTGTTATTTTGTTAATACAAACTCATACTAAAAATTCCTACCATATTTATCTCTCGGAAATTGCTTATTTAAAAGCACAATAGTACTGTAATTTTCTATCTGTAAACCAGGTGGAGTAGGAAAAATCTTTGCACAAACACTTCAGAAAGAGATGGAAATATGAAGACAGTGATCTAGTCTACCTCTATCGAAAGTTGAAACACAATGCGAAACCCTTGTTGAGTTTTATGGTTTTCCAAGAAAACTTCCACCTTGTTGTCAGCTCATCTTCCTAGCATATAAAATAGATACTTTTCTGGGATTCGTCACCTTCATCCCTTTTAAAATAGCCATGTCTACACTGTGTGCAAGTGACAGCGTAACTACCTTCTCTTTCTAAATCTGGTAATTCGATTACAATAGGGGCCAGTCTTCTGTTTCGACCGCTGCAGTTATGCAGTTGCAGTTTCTGTACTGAGTTTTTATATGAAGGTTGTGTGTTTAGTTTGATAAAGAAAAAAAAATCAGTTTTCTGTGGTTTGTGAAAAGTGTCAACTCCATTATGTCATATGAGAATTTGAGAGGTAAACTCGGTGAAACGTATGGATTTGAATTGAATCATCGTGGAGAAATGCTTGACAGAAAGAAAGTTTTTTCGTGTTTACTTATGCAGGAAACATTGTTACTAAACGTAGAGCAGCACTTAATTCGGAGCATGTAAATACACTCACATGTTTAAAATCATGGATGAAGCAGTCTTCATACTTTTTGTTATTTATGTTTGTCTCAAAAATTCCCGGAGAAATTGACACAGTAAATTATATAAGCCTCATAATAAATATGTAACTAATTAAAATAGTTGTTTTGTAATATAACGATACAATACATACAGATATACAACATTTAATACTTATGTTTATCACTGAACACAAGTTAAATTGAACAATAATTATGTATTACAGTATATTAAAACATTTTATCAAGTCGATCAAAACTCGATTAAATTCAAGTAGTTAATCGATTAAATAATTTAATCGATCAACAGCACTAATATTAACCAAATGCGAACATTGACAGTTTTTAAAATTCCTACTGAGGTGGTATCTATTAATTTCTATGTAACTTATGTAGGTATATGAATATCTCACTAAAGTAATTTATAAATACTGAGTGCGTTTGAAAGTCGCCCTTTCTAAGCTTATTATATAAAATTAGAGAGACTATTTCTTGATGAATAGGAAAAAAGCAGCACTCCCTTCCATCTCCTATAAAAAAAAAATTTGCGAGCTAGATGTTCTGAAACCTCGAATTTCGTCAAAATCCACTTTGTGACAAAGATGAAAATGACGCTATTCAAATGAAAATCTCTCAAAAGCCAAGGAGGATAAAACGATTGATCGCATAACTGACAAAGACGGAATTGACCGTGACTCCGTCTCTTTCTGCCTTCACAAGCCCCCAGAGAGACAGAAATCGCATATGCAATCCCTAAAACTTGAGCATAGAATTCGGCCTGCCTGATGACATGCATTATGGATGACACTAGCTTCAAAGCCGAACAGGAGAGAAGAGAAGCGTCAGCAATATCCTCAGCTAAAGTGCATCAAACATTGTGAATGAGGAGGTGGGAGCACAAGCCACGTCAGCTAAGGAGACAAACCACTGGCTTCATATTGACAAAGAAAGCAACGGCAACAAGATTAAGACTACAACCTACCGTTTTTCATGCATTATTTTACTAATAGCTTATTTCTCTTACATTCGCTCTCTTCGTTTAATTTGTATTTATTTTCACTACTTATGTATAATAATAATAATAATAATAATAATAATAATAATAATAATAATAATAATAATAATAATAATTTGCTATTTGGGAAAAGGAAATTGTACCAGAACAATGGAAGGAGTCCATAATTATACCTATTTTTAAGAAGGGGATAAGACTAACTTTGGTAACTTTCGAGGAATTATCACTTTTGTTGAGGTCATAGAAAAATGTGTCCAATATTCGTTTGAGAAGATTAACTCCGTACGTAGATGAAATTATTGGGGATCATCAGTGCGGTTTTCGGCGTAATAGATCGACTATTGATCAGATTTTTTGTATTGGACAGATAATGGAGAAAAAATGGGAGTATAAGGCTACAGTACATCAGTTATTCATAGATTTCAAAAAGGCATATGACTCGGTTAAGAGGGAAGTATTATATGACATTCTTATTGAATTTGGTATTCCCAAGAAACTAGTTCGATTAATTAAAATGTGTCTCAGTGAAACATACAGCAGAGTCCGTATAGGTCAGTTTCTATCTGATCCTTTTCCAGTTCACTGCGGGCTAAAGCAGGGAGATGCACAGTCACCTTTACTTTTTAACTTCGCTCTAGAATATGCCATTAGGAAAGTTCAGGATAACAGACAGGGTTTGGCATTGATCGGGTTACATCAGCTTCTTGTCTATGCGGATGACGTGAATACGTTAAAAAAAAATCCACAAACGACTAGGGAAAACACGGAAATTTTACTTGAAGCAAGTAAAGCGATAGGTTTGGAAGTAAATCCCGAAAAGACAAAGTATATGATTATGTCTCGTGACGAGAATATTGTACGAAATGGAAATATAAAAATTGGAGATTCATCCTTCGAAGAGGTGGAAAAATTCAAATATATTGGAGCAACAGTAACAAATATAAATGACCATCGGGAGGAAATTAAACGCAGAATCAATACGGGAATTGCGTGTTATTATTCGATTGAGAAGCTTTTGTCTTCTAGTTTGCTGTCAAAAAATGTCAAAGTTAGAATTTATAAAACAGTTATATTACCGGTTGTTCTGTATGGTTTTGAAACTAGGACGCTCACTTTGAGAGAGAATAAGGTTCTTAGGAAAATATTTGGGGCTAAAAGGGATGAAGTTACAGAAGAATGGAGAAAGTTACACAACGCAGAACTGCACGCATTGTATTCCTCACCTGACATAATTAGGAACATTAAATCCAGACGTTTGAGTTGGGCAGGGCATGTAGCACGTATGGGCGAATCCAGAAGTGCATATAGAGTGTTAGTTGGGAGACCGGAGGGAAATAGACCTTTGGTGAGGCCGAGACGTAGATGGGAGGATAATATTAAAATGGATTTGAGGGAGGTGGGATATGATGATAGAGAGTGGTTTAATCTTGCACAGGATAGGGACCGATGGCGTGCTTATGTGAGGGCCGCAATGAACGTGCGGGTTCCTTAAAAGCCATTTTTAAGTAATAACAGCAGTAATAGTAATAATGATAATGGTAATAATAATGATGATGATGATGATAATAATAATAATAATAATCACCATCATCATCATCATCATTAGACCAGGGATTACTATGTAATTATTATGAATTCTATTCTTCACAATGCAGGTGTTCAGAAAATAGAAATACCATCGAAATATCGTATTAAAGTTGCCTATATTATTTGACTCTTCATTTTACATATTGATACCAAGAATTAGCCTACACATACAGTGGCGAAGCGTGAGCTAATAAAGGGGTAAGCATATTTATTTTTTTATTTAACCTGTTTGAATCATATTATTATCGAAATAAACTTCTCTGTTGTCGTGCTTGTTGCTGTCAAAAACAAAACAGAAACAAACAAAAGAAGAGAGAAAATGTGTCTACTGAAACTTCAGCGATCTGAAAAATATTTCCAGAGGTATTTCGATACATGCTTCTTCAGTTGAGCACAATATTCGTTGCTTAATAAAAATTAAATAGTTAAGCGTACTGAAATCAACTCGCAGCATACCAGCTTATTTGAAGATTGACATTATTTTTTCATTAATGATGATAATAATAATAATAATAATAATAATAATAATGATGTCAATCATAATAAAGTATCATCAATAATAAACATTTTGTATAGAAGGTAGCCTGCTTAAACTACTTACTACCTAATCCTAATAACTCTTTATTCAAATTGGCCAATAGGAGCTCTTCTTACTGCAACACGTACCCCCCTCCACTTACGTCATGATGTGGTTCTCTCATATGTCAATGCACCAGTCAACACCACGCAACTGGCCATGTAACATCGGTTCTTCCTACAGCTCCAAAATTTCGTAAGTATTTTATTGCTAGATAACTTTCTTTTGCTCCGTATATGTCTACTTTCCTTACTTAAACACTTTTTTATTGATTCTTACAGATTCATAACACGCTACCATTCTTTGCTTCGTGATGACTGCTGCAACTTTTTACCCATTTTAACCGTGTCATCGTTATACTCATAAGCTGCACACATGTTTTTGCAGACTTCTATTCAAGGCACAGATTCTGTATTTTAACATTTAGACTCTATATGAAGTTTAATTACTACAACTACCACGCCTTTTTCAAGTTATTATCATCACATTGCTTTCTGTTTGTGCAGTCATTCATAACGTTGTAATTATCTCACATCATGTATTTTATCATATTTTATTATATTGCATTTTACCTAGTACGTCTTTATGCTTAAAGCATTACCATATGCTAATTAGACCTGAAGATGCCCTTTAATTGGCGAAAGCGCTAGTCATATTTTATTGTATAATGACCTAATGTAATTTATTGTACTACTCATTAGGTTAAAATAGACAGTTATTGAAGGATTTATTATACTTATTTCATTTACTTACTACAGGCCTCACCAAGGATTTCGGTCAGCAGCCGCCACTGCTGTATGCCTTCGTTTTCTTTCCTCTGTATATCCTTTCCTTGATTCTTCTTTGCCGTATTTTTATTAATTTTCAGCTTTCTCCACATTTCTGTAAAATTGCTTTTAGAAATGCATTTAGGGTATCGTACTTGGCAAACTGTCAGAGTGATAAAAATTCATCACTGTAGCAATTAACCATCTCAGTTGCAGCAACTCGAAACTCCATCCTTCAGAATAGGAAGAGCATAGATGGATGGAAAAAAATTCAGTTTGTTTCAAAATGACGAGCGTAATAACTCGTCAAGTACTGGCGTTCTGCATGCATTACTGCACCATTTTTTTTGTAACGTTTATAGTTTTAAAACTCATTTGCAGTGTAATGTCAGCGTGACGCACAATTAGGAGCACAATTGTCGCAGTGTAGCTCGCTTCCACAGCGATGAGTGTATTGTGCCATCTCTCGCTTGAATATCGCGTGGGAGCCGGATGTTCTGCTCGGAGACGATAAATTACACACGTCAGCCTGGAGGGAACAGGTACCGCACGGAGGCAGTTCTCAAGCCCTGGCCTCGCAACGGTGCGAATATTTAAAGACAGACAACATCTTTCTCACGTCTTTCAGGAAACCAACCGAGGAGCAGAGTGTTTCCGTGCAGTTTCTCTTAAAAGCTTCCATGGCCGAGACACGTTTTAGAAGAATAACAGAGAGCCAGGCGCAAGTAAATATGTGAGGATAAAAGCAAAATTGAGTAGAGAAAGAAATGAAATAGTCATAGAAAAGAAAACTGGAAGAAAAGAATGAAACTAAGAGTAGAGAGAGAAATAAAGGCTATAACAGAGGAATAGAGAAAGAAATAAAGATGGAAAAGAGAGAAGGAAGGAAGAAAGAAAATTACGAAAGAGAAATGAAGAAAAAAGGTAATGTTAGTTGTAGTTATAATCAGATATCCTACTAATTGGAACACATGTTCTGTAGTAGTGAATTTCTTAAATAAATAAATAAATTAAGCCTATTAGGCCTACTATATAATACAGTATACCGGTATTGAATTTATTAACATAGTGTTATATTTACACTGTAATTTGCCAATTATAGGTACATTTTACATTTTTGGCTATGATACCTATACTTAACTCTTTTTAATTTATTTTTATTTGGTATTTTTCATTTATATCTATATCTGTGTCTTTTATGTAGGTAGTATCTACTTGTTTCTTTTTTTTTTTCATTTTTAATTTTTAATTTGGAATTACACTTGTATCTTGCATTTGTTTCTGTTTTATCTCTTTTTTCATGTTATATGCAATTCTATGTTTTTAACAAATATCTCTACTGTCTATTGTCATTGGGGCTTTGCCCTGTTATAGACATAAATAATTAAATAAATACATATATATATGCACAAAAGAAAAGGAAAAAAGACAGAGATCGGTAGGAATAGAGATAAAAAAAATAAAATGGGAAGTGAACAATCCAATAAATAAACATTTGAAGGAATGGATATTTTGAGGAAGACTAAACTGTAGGTACAAGAGATGAACAACGATCGAGAAAGCGAGATTAACACCGCCCGCAAAGCCGAAAATCCGCACGACAATGTTGTATTACGTCGCGTCCTTGTCGTAAAGATTGGTTGTGAGTGTTTCGAGATTCCCGAAATCCTGAAGTCAAGCAGCCTTGAATTTCTACAGTTGTTTATACCTGACTGAACTTTTATCTACTTTGGCAACTGATACAGACAAACAAGTAGCCTATTTGAAACATCATATCTACCTTTCAGTATATAATAATTCGTTCCCCAGTGTTTATTTAATTACTAGATCCTTATTAAAAGGCTCAGAATTTTCTTTTCATATGTTTGAGAGCAAGTATGCAACCTCAAGTAAAAAGATATAAACGTTATGTTTTATGTTTCTTAGAAATGCAAGTTTATTTGAGATTTTTTTTTCTATTTATATAACCATAGGAATATATAATAGAACCAGAACACTTTGATAACTAAGATACTGTTCTCTTTCATCTTTTTGTCTCAATTAAACATTTATAACGTTGTTTATTTCAATTATGTATGTTATTCAAAGTTACGAAATCTTTCCACGCCGATCAAATGCTATTTCGAGAATGATGAGCGAGACTCGAAGCGCACGAGAATGACGAGACGAGAGTCGAAAGACAAATGCAACGAACACAGCGTGAGAGAGCGGCAGTTAGTTTTGTTCATCTCTAGTAGGTACAAATGATGTATTTTGAAGATTACGAAGAATAGTACATATCTGAGTTTTGTTTGTTTGTTTAGTCAACTGTCCGAAGACAAGTCTGCACCTGACAAGTGATAACTAAAGACACCACTTATGAGGCAACTAAGTCAGGAGAAAATGAGTTAGGGTGGCCAGTACCTTTCCCTCCTCCATTGTATACATCGCCGATTAGCTAGGCTACATGTTACACTAATCAGACTTCAGATGCATACAAACAATTGTTTTTCCTCTGACACATATCGTCAAGTGGGATGTACTGCCTGATAATAGATGTATATATCCGCCAGAACCTTAATCGGAGGATAATATTGGATTATGAAAATAAATAGATGAATGAATAAGTAAATAAATAAAAACTGAATAAGCGAATCTAAGGTAATGTGGTCGTTTTCCTCGTGTTTATTTATCCAATCACAAAGCGCTTTATTTTTTACACAAAAATTAGAATAAGATTTGTGTTTAGTTTATATTTTACGCATTAAGAGCAAATGTTAGATAAGTTTCGGCATCGAATCCTGAACTCATTGCATCATTATAATTACCTTCATTTCCATCCATATTTTCTATTTCCATACGCATGTCATTGCACAGTGCGATTGAAAAATCCCTCCGCAGCTATATTAGTTCTAGTAACCCTAAAATTCAATTCTATAGAAAGTTGGCACTCCCCCATTCATTCCGGTTTGACAACCTCACATCCCCAGTCCATCATATGCTTAGCAGCCAATGCTGCCACTTGAATTCTCTACCTAGTGGATTCTCGGCTACACAAGCACTGCGGAGAGACTTTTCGATCGTACTGTACCGTATAAGGTAAAAAGAATCCGATGTAGTGAGTGCCCCAATCTCAGAACTTGAATCTTTATTATTATTCGACAAAAAGTAGGCAGAGGCGCAAATGGATAAAAAGCAATGTGTCTAGCGTTAGCACAAAAAAAAAACTATCGAGACATTTGTTCAGAATAAGAATTATTTCGGCTTTAATACAAGACATTGCAATGGCTATTGCATATATTTTAGTAGACTAAAAGTTGACTGTCATTCACCAAATACATTTGGGCTCCAATTTTGTACTAAGACTAGTAGCAGTATTGGCACCGGCGGCGGTGGTGGTGGTGGTGGTGGTGGTGGTGGTGGTGGTGGTGGTGGTGGTGGCATTAGTGCATATCAGGGACGTTATTAAAATTTTGAAGTTATTAACTGAAAAATGTTTTCATTCTATAGAAGAGCAGCCTACTCCACTGTTCACAATATTGTTATTGACTATTTTCTATAAAAGATACTATTGCCATTTAGATATTTTAATAATATTACTGAATGAAATGAATACACAATTAATAATTAGAGATGAAAATATAATCTCAAATGAAATGTTCCACACTTGTGGAGTAACGGTTAGCGCATCTGGCCGCGAAACTAGGTGGCCCGAGTTCGATTCCCGGTTGGGGCAAGTTACCTGGTTGAGGTTTTCTCCGGAGCTTTCCCTCAACCAAATATGAGCAAATGCTGGGTAACTTTCGGTGCTGGACCCCGGACTTATTTCACTGGCATTATCACCTTACTCTCATTCAGACGCTAAATAACCTAAGATGTTGATAAAACGTCGTAAAATAACCTACCAAAATAAAAAAAATAAATAAAATGAAAATACTTCCTTACAAATGGCTTTTAAGGAACCCGGAGGTTCATTGCCGCTCTCACATAAGCCCGCATTCGGTCTCTGTCCTGAACAAGATTAATGCAGTCTCTACTATCATATCCCACCTTCCTCAAATCCATTTCAATATTATCCTCCCATCCACATATCGGCCACCTGAAAGATCTTTTTAGTCAGGTCTTCCAACTAATACTCTATATGGTGAAGTATGATTGGAGCGGAGAAAAATTCTCTCCGGTACTGGGACTCGAACCCAGGTTTTCAGCTCTACGTGCTGACGCTTTATCCACTAAGTCACACCGGATTCCAATTCCGATGTCGGATTGAATCCTCTCAGTTTAAGTTCCACCTCTTAGTTTCCCTTTTAGTGGCCTACCCTCATGCACTGTGTCACAGATGTGTGACAGTGGCACAATGTCCAACACACTATGTACAGAGATGCACTCATTGCGAGTGACTAGACTAGACGGCAGTCCGGAAGGCGGTCCGCTGTAGCGTTTGCGTCGAGAGAGACAGATAATGAGAGAAAGGCAATGTACAGCATTGCCACATCGTACACTACGCGCGGTCGCAATACAAGTAGCTGAGGAAAGAATTTCAATTTTCAAAAGACAATAATGACCTTGGCCGTTGATTACTGCAAGTATGATAAACCTTTCATCAGAACATTATCAAATCTTAAGTTCTATTAATAATGCTTATACCAAGAAGAGATGGACTGAAAATTCTAGTTTGAGACCGTAACAGGCCACTCGGCCTAATACTTGCTAGGAAGACGACGACCAAGTTTTAACATTTTTGTGTGGGTATTATTATTATATTATTATTATTATTATTATTATTATTATTATTATTATTATTATTATTATTATTATGTTATCACACAGTTTTAATATGAAATGTATACGGTGTATTACTAGAAGAAATGATACATTATTTAATTTGAAATTGTATTTAGGTCTATTTCTAGACGCAAATTATTTTAGCTAGTTAAATACCCTACAATAACTACGAGTACCATATTATATTGTCACATTTCGGTCACATTTAATATAAATTAAGATTTAATGAATATTCAATACCTGGTTTTAATCGAAGTTGCTAATTCCCTCATCTGTTCCGTCAGATTCTTCAGAGTCGGATTCTCAAAGGTGAATTACAAACCGTTCCATGATTTCGTCTCTCGAAATTTACCTTCGATAATCCTGGCTGCTACTATATCAGTGCGTTCCATTAACATCTTCCTTCCATCATTTTTAATAATAATAATAATGTTTTATTTTCGCTGGCAGAGTTAAGGCCATAAGACCTTCTCTTCCACTCAACCAGCCTTAATCAGTACAATACATAAATTTAAATTACAAATATTTTCACTACACTTAAAAGGTTCTCCAGCAATAATCTTCACTACACATTTATTTAAATTTAGATAAATCTATAAGGTAAAGTAGTAACTTAATTTATGAGCTAATTTAATTCAATGAATTATAATTAATTTAATATTTGAGATAGCTAGTAAAATGATGAAAATTAATTTAATATAAGCTTACTAGGACTATGTTACAGGGAGAATATATATATATATATATTTCTATTTCTATAATGAGAATATTAATGTAATTGTCATTAGAGGCTTTGTAAATCTATTTAGAGAAATTAAAGATAATAATAATAAGAATGGACAGATGTTAGTTTCATTATAAGTAACAAATATTAATCAGCAATTCATCTGTTAAGTAAGAATTTATGCAATTTTGACCTAAATGAAGCTATTGTCCAACAACCCCTTATATCACTCGGAAGCGAGTTCCAATTTCTAGCAACTGAAACTGTATAGGATGAAGAATATAAAGATGTCTTGTGGTAGGGTATAATGAGTAAATTGTTATAATGAGATCTTGTACTTAGCTGATGATATGCGGATAAATTTTGAAAACGAGAAGCCAAATATATTGGGGTAGCGGTGCGCAGAATTGCGCTTTTTGTAAGTGAAACCTATTCCTTTCATTACGCGAAGCATAGAAGTTTCACTACCTTTGAACCCTACAGCTTCGTTCATTTTCTTTACTAGCTTTTTAGCTGTTGGAAATTCTCCTTCGCGGTACATATCTAATACTGTACGTCACAGCACATTTTTATAAAAATCATCTAATTCAGTGACTATTTTTACACGACGAGGATGTTTTCAAGGAGAACGAAACGTGGCAGTTCCGCTCACATTAAAAGATTTGTTTCCTTCACTAACAATTCTTTGCACGGTTCGCAAACTCACACCACATGCTTTTGTAGTCGACTCCTGTGCTTTGGCAACTTTGCGGCCAGCACCATGATGCCCGGCAGAGTTCTGCTCGTTGATGTTTTTAAAATAATTATACACCTTAAACACTATTTCCCGCGCCTGCCTGTGCAGTACTTGTCTTTTTATAGTATCTCCTTCCATTTATTTACCTTACACATACAAAGTATATGTTAGTATTACTTATTCGATGTTTTAAAACACTCACACGTGAACAAATTAACTCGAGAAGCACTTGTTACTGACTGATTCTGATTGGTTCTCCTGTTCAAGCTTGTGACGTCACATGCCATACAGGCTACGGCGCATCTAGTAACCGTCCGCCTTCCAAATTGCCGTCTAGTATAAGTGGCCGGGAAACGTACTCCAGTACATCACAATAATATAATACTCTATATGCATTTCTGGATTCGTCCATACGTGCTACACGCTCCGCCCATCTCAATCGTCTGGATTGAATGTTCCTAATTAAGTTATGTGGAGAATACAATGAGTGCAGTTCTGCGTTGTGTAATTTTCTCTGTTCTCCTGTAACTTCATCTCTATTAGCACCAAATATTTTCCTAACTGCATATTCTCAAATACCCGTAACATCTGTTCCTCTCTCAAACTGAGATTTAAAATTTCACAACATACAGAACTTCAGTGATATAACTTTTATAAATTCTAACTTTCAACCGTTTTGAGAGCAGATTGGATGACAAAAACTTCTCAACCGAATAATAACAAGCATTTCCCATATTTATTCTGCGTTTACTTTCCTCTCGAGTGTCATTTATTTGTTACTGTTGCTCCAAGATATTTGAATTTTTCCACCTCCCCAAAGGATAAATTTCTAATTTGTATATTTCCATTTCGTACAATATTCTGGTCACGAGACATAATCATATACTTTGTCTTTTCGGAATTCACAGTTTATATTTACTGTTTGAATTGTTATATTGAATTATTTCATCGTTACAATTGCTTGTTTTTTTAAAATATGTGTATGATAACGTTATGCAATTTGTGTTCTTTTGTTTTGTGTGTTTTTGGAAAATATAATTTTAATTAATGCTCCGCCATAAATGTTGTAACTAAAACCTTGTGCATCCCTCGTGATTATCGTTCGTCTTGTCCTCCGCCCAAGCGTTGCTGCACTTTGTTTACGTTTTCACTGTGCCTAAACGAGACGCTGTACTGTACTTATATTATAATTTTGTGTGCCTTAGAGTATTATTGCTTTCTATCTACAACCCGGGTGGTCGTCCTGCTTGTCTTATTTCAGGAGAACCTTTTATTTCATAAGTCAACATTTTCAGTTATACGTAGAGGGAATTCTAAATGATAGGAGTTTCACATAACGCATCAATACTAAACTTAATCGAAATCAGTTGATCCGCTGTCAAGAGTTCCCTGTATGCACAAAGCAAACTTATTATGAAGGCACTGCAGGGATGCGAAATTGTCTGAAATGGGAAATTACAGGGATAAATCCTTTGATGACGTAAGAGAACACAGATCATAATATTAGACAGGGAGATGCTCACCTACACACATAAGCGCCATGATATAACGCCAGTGGGAAGCCGCCTCCCATACATCTTGATTTGGGGCGTGTTACTCACCCGACCTTGTTAGCGAGTAAGCCCGAATTTATAATAGCTTACGTGACGAATTCAGACATCAAATTCTGCCTGGCTTAACGTTATAGCTGCTTTTTCTCAGAAAAGTGTTTCAAATAATATATTTCCTTTAATCCGATTCATCGTCAATAAATCAACGTTGAAAAAGTCTACAATATTCCAATTAGCATTTGCGCTATATTCCACAGGGAGAGCCGTATTTCAGTCATTTATCTGGGAAATCTCAGACCTCGAGTGACATTTATTAAGACTATTTCGTGAATAAAATAAAAATGTAAATAATATATTCATAAAATTCGATCACAAAATGTTAATAATTGTATATTAACGAATACTTAACCTATTCAGACATTGTGAAGTTGAAATACTCGTAGATGAATATCGATTACTGCAATAAAGAAATTCGATGTTATTATTCAGTAATGCCAATTGCGAAAAACGAAATACAGGTTTAATAAAGTTAATTACATGTACTGCACTTTTCTCTTATTATTATAACATAAATACATTTTCATTATCTGCTGAAATCATAATTTAATTTAACAGTAACAGTGGGGACAGCTATATACCAATGCTTATGTGTTCACAGCGAGACATGTTGCTACACAGTGACGCCACATCTGTATAGATATGCCTAATTAAAACACGAATTTTATTACGCCATACGGAAGGCAGTTTGATCAAAGACCTTATTATTACCATGCAAGGTCTTTGGGTTTGATATGTGGTGATGTTACATAAATTGGAACATCTGACTTTCTATTAATTGTTTCATTTCATTCACAAAAGACAAATTTTATAGGCTACAATTATAGGTTGCGTTACCTGTGGGAGCAGGACTAATGTCAGCTGTGCCTTATTTCGACCGTTACTTACAATCAGTGCTACACGAAAGCATTTTTTATAGCTCGACAAACGCATTCTCGCTGTAGTGTGTATCGGAACTAAAGCTGCATCTACACAGTTCAATATTCCAATCGCGTATGCGTGCGATCTGGGAAGAATATTGAAAGATTCAAGTTTAAAAGGTACGTTCAATTAAGATGCATGAAGATTTTGTGTCTACATGGTGCACCGTTTTGAACGTCGTCTTCCCTGTGTAAATATATTAATTAATATTAAATATCAGTCTTGCATTCATTGCTTTAAAGTTCCAAGAAACGTTTAACCGTGTAGTTGCATCTTAATGTATTCATGATCATCAATTTAAGGGGAAACAGTTGGCGACAACGACTAAACAAAAGAACGACCATGCGATAAATTGATAGCGATAAATCTAGCTGCAAAAATTATCGCAAAGTGTGACTGTGATTGGTTGGAATTCATAATTTCATTACACTTCATTGGTCGAAAATGGAATGACGTCATATAAACGAAATAGTCATAGAAATACTCGTATATAGGGAGTGAACTTCAGATGGGTTCCATGAGAGTTGCAACCGAGAAAGATAGATTCTGCTTTTCCTATTTCTAGAATTTAAATTGTACATTAAATAAATAAAGCACCATATGATTTTTCTTTATTCAGGGTTTATTTTATAGCAATTAGAAATTTACCACGTTATTTCCTAAATCATTGACTACAAATACCATCTTTCCACAATGTCCGAGAACAAAAATGTTCAAAAAGCCGAAGGGCCAAAAGAAAATGTCCTATTTCCTATATTAAGTCCAATACAGTACTTAAAGTACTTCAAGTCCAGAAATTAAGTATTCTACATTGTTGTATTTCTATGGTTATTAGATATTGCAATACCAATTCTATATCAACATGGCCCAAATTTTAGAGTCGCGGAAGAATAAACCTTTGCTGCACTATTAAGGTTAGGGGAGAGTCGGGTAGTATCGGACATCGGGTAAT
This sequence comes from Periplaneta americana, assembly GCF_040183065.1. Lineage (NCBI taxonomy): Eukaryota > Metazoa > Arthropoda > Insecta > Blattodea > Blattidae > Periplaneta > Periplaneta americana. The sequence goes on from NC_091120.1 coordinate 78,200,141, forward strand.
ATCGGAGAGTGAGTTTCTTTCATCTACCACACGATGATAGTACCTGATTGACATGGTTACGTTTCTGTGATGTCGCATAGAGAAACGTAACCATGTCATTCAGGTACTATATGGTGGTAGATGAAAGAAACGCACTGTCCGATACTACCCGACTCTCCCCTATATCTACAGTAAACATATAGTGTACAGAAGAAGAGAAGAGAAAGAAGAGAATGTAATTCTCGATGCACAACAAATCGAAATTTAGATAATATCAAAATTTATACGTGTGGTACTAACGCTCATCTACATGAAGCTAACACAGTAAATGCAGCAAACAGAGAAACCATGTCTACTATAAAAAGAAGAGCTACTGAACATCCGAATGAACCTCCTTTACTTTCTCGTTTTTTCGCTCAATTTTTTTGGCGATTTATTTGCATGCTTTCTTTCACACCACACTTTCGTTCGTTCAGCCCATAATTTTACATATTTAGTACCGAAGATCTTCTCAAAAATGTATTTCCACTAACTCGTTTCCGCTGTATTTACAACACTACGTGGCTACGGTGTAGCTCAGTCGGTTGAGGCTCTTGCCTGCCTATCCTGGAGTTGCACTCGGGCTTGGATTCGATTCTCGCTTGGGCTGATTAACTGGTTGGGTTTTTTCCGAGGTTTTCCCCAATCGTAAGGCGAATATCAAGTGATCATTTCGCCAAATACAAAATAAATGAAGATAAAAATTGTAGCCTGATCATGCCATAGTTAAACATGTAGAGCATAACTTAATAGTTGAACCTACTGTAAGGAATGATTCAACGCTTAATAAAACTTGTAGCCTGATCGTGCTATAGTTAAACATGTAGAGCGTAACTTGATATGTTGAACCTACTGTAAGGAATGATTCAACGCTTAAAAGAAAAAAAAAATAATCCCCATACACACAGTCCAAATTTACTTTGTTCTATTTTTGAAACTGAAATTTTACTTCATTAACACTGTTGACGAAATGAATTAGTACATTTATATTCGTCTGTGTATAAAAAGCTATCGATATTTTATTAACTGCTCCGTCAACACAATTTCGCAAAATTCTCCAATAATTTCAGTTCTCTTCACAAGAGCACTATGAGTTGCAAGTTTTTTGTACCTTACATTTATTAACAAAGGTGCTCCGCTTCATTTCAGTTAACTATCTAGAAACTTATTGAATGACGGATTTCCTAACAAATTTATTCGTTATGTAGATACTATTTTCTAGTGTGATAGTTTACATGACTTCATTATACTTCATTATTGTGTATGGGTATAGATATACCGTAGCCTACTAGTTAATGTAATCAATGAAGTTTAAATAGTATAATCGGAAATCATCTGATTTTGAAAGGCTAGTGGTAGCAATAATAGGACATTTATAACATTGTATGAACCATGATAGGTAGTCATTTTGATCACACTTAAAAAAAAATATGCTGGTACAAGACAGAATCTAAAATTAAGTTATTAACAATCTTATCATTAAAAGAACTATACAGGGTGTTTAAAAATACGGGGCATAATTTCAGGTATGTATTTCCCAAATGTAGACAATCAAAATAGTTCATTACAACATGTGTCCGGAAATGCTTTATTTCCGAGTTATGGCCTTCACAACATTGAAATTCACCGGATCGTTTTTCTTTCCGCAGGTCGTTGTCGTCAAAGGAGACATTAAGAGGGCACTCTGACAGTTCATTCCGAGGCGAAGGTTACATTCAGTGTTGTGTAGGCGTTAGACTGTGCGACATGTATTGAAATCAACAGCTGGCAGAGATAGACTTCATGTACGGTAAGGCGGATGGCAATGCTGCGCTGGCTCGTCGTTTGTACCAGGAGAGGTACCCACAGCGACAGTGTCCAGATCGGAAGACATTTGTACGTCTCCATTACCGTCTGTGCAAGTACGGAAAATTTAACTCTCCTGGTTTGGGAAGGGGACGACCAAGATCTACAACTCCAGAAGTACAGGAGGAGATTCTGGAGGCTGTGAACATGACTCCTCCTATCAGCACACGAAGGGTAGCGTTGCAAGTCAATGTTCCTCATACGACTGTTTGGAGACTGTTGAAAGAGTACCGTATCAATTGTATCCTTATCATTTGCAACGTGTACAGGCCCTGTCACCAGCAGATTACCCTGCACGAGTTAGGTTCTGTCAGTGGTTCTTGCAGCAGTGTGGTGTAAATCTGAACTTTCCTGCCTTAGTATTATTTACAGAGGAAGCACAGTTCACACGAGATGGCATAACAAATTTCCACAATCAGCATGTATGGGCGTATGAAAACCCACGTGCAACTGTTCCATCTCATCACCAGGTGCGGTTCTCCCTCAACATGTGGGCCGGTATCATTGGTGATCGATTAGTTGGACCCCATGTACTTGTGAACAGACTTACGGGGCAGGCGTACACAAACTTCCTGGAAAACACCATACCTTCATGTTTTAGAAGATACTCTACTGATCAATCGTCAACACATTCACTTCTTGCAGGATGGCGCTCCTGCACACTTCAGTCGTACGGCTTGCCGGTACTTGGATCGAAGGTTTCCTGATCGATGGATAGGTAGAGGTGGCCCAATTGCTTGGCCTCCACGCTCACCTGATCTGAACCCTCTCGATTTCTACTTGTGGGGCCATTTAAAATCATTGGTTTATTCGTCTCCGGTGCCTGATTTGGAATCCCTTCGGAATCGAACTGTGGCATGTTCTGAGGACGTACGCAATACTCCTGGAGTTTGGGATCGTGTTCGCAGGTCAATGAGACATCGATGTGAGATGTGTATTCAAGCAGGAGGTGAACATTTTGAACATCTTCTGTAATGACAACGACCTGCGGAAAGAAAAACGTTCCGGTGAATTTCAATGTTGTGAAGGCCGTAACTCGGAAATGAAGCATTTCCGGACGCATGTTGTAATGAACTATTTTGATTGTCTACATGTGGGAAATACATACCTGAAATTATGTCCCGTATTTTTTAAAAACCCTGTACATTCTAGGAGATCCATACAATTTCATCCCAGCAAATCCTCTAGTAACCCCAGTCCATCTTCAACCAGAATGATACTTCCTATTTGCGTACGCCATTTTATGATCAATTCCCAACAAATTAGGAGGGGTAATTGCCCTAGTAATATTAATTGCAACCCTTTTCATTATACCTATATATAGCTCAAATTTCCGAGGTATACAATTTTACCCTTAATCAAATTATATTATGACTAATAAGAAGTAGTCTATTGTAATTTTGCTAACATGAACTGGTGCACGATCAGTAGAGGATCCTTATACCATCACTGGACAAATCTTAAGAATATTATAGTTTTCATATTATATTATTCACTCCATAATAATACAATTCTGAGATTATTTAAATAATTAAATTTAAAAAGCTTTAAAGAAAAGTATACGTTTTGAAAGCATAAGAAAGGAGTTAGGAACTTCTATCAACTTTACTTAAATGAATAGACCTAAATCAATAATAAAAATAAATAAATTCTAATGCCCAAAATATATACATATAATGATAAAGGCAAAAATTCCTTTCAAGCCAAATACATTAACTTGTTAGAACGAAAACGCGGTATTGTACCATGATCCCGAACAAATATAAAAGAGATAAGAGAAAGATTAAAATAAAAAAATATATAGGCGATGCCACAGTGAGGTTGAAACTTTGGCTCATGTCTTGGGTTCATGCCCATTTGGCGAAACTCTTCATAACAGCAGACATCACAAGATCAGGTCTGTAATCGCAACATACCTTAAGTCCAATGGCTACACTACTTATGAAGAAGTCCATGGAATAGCGGATACCGGAAGTCTTCGGCGTATTGATATTATAACATTTAAACCTGGAGGTTATATTCTGGATCCGACCATCAGATTCGAGACGCATTAGAATCAACTTGAGGAGGTGAATCTAGAGAAAAGGAGAATTTATGAACCCACTATCCCTTATTACAAAACATCTTATAAACTCAGGGATATAGAAGTCATCGGATTAATGGTGGGCGCAAGAGGGACCATAACAAAACTATTTGTGTCATTCTGTCATAAATTTGGATTCCCAACAACAACAATTAAGGAAATTTCGATTATAGCTTTGAAGGGTTCTCTGCAGATTTTACGGCGACATTTGTATTTCACTTCAAATTACAGTTGAATTTTCTCAGTTTATTTTTTTAACTGTATTTTTATAAATTTTCATTATGTGAAATATTATCTACTGCAAATTTCAGTTTCTTGCAAACAAATTTCTTGTAAGATATTTTTAATGTCATCTTAAATGTTACTGTTTAACATTCTTTGTCTTTGGCAACCTCACCAAGTTGAGGAAGATTAGATTATATATCACTACCTTAAAAATAATAGAAAATAATATACTCATAAATAAAATATTACCATATTCCGCCAAAAAAATTTATGCAAAACCACCACTTCTATATTCAACATTAAAACCAGAAACTAATTCCGACTCACCTTCAGAAAAATCAATAGGAGTACGATTATATACGTACATGAGTAATACGTTTTAAGTACTGAATTCATTCTCAAAGTCAGTGTCGTATATTAACCTACATCCTGTAGACTCTGTGTTTGTTTTGTTTGTGTTCATGGATGTATAAGTTTGTGTGTACTACGATTTAACAACCAAGGAATGATTTAAGAAAAAAAGAGGCAGCTGTAGGTAGCAGATGTCTTGGTTGTGCAATGTAGAACAGTGGACGGTTTTAATAACAGTAGAAGAATTTATTCATACTGCAAAGAACCGAGAACAGATGGGAAAAATAATGGAAAGCATGCTGTAAATGAACCCTAGAAATAAAGTTATAGCTTATAACTTTTTCTGTTACGCCAAAATCGTTCTTAGCACAGTGACACCACAGTGTGAAATGTTCTTTCTCCATACAGATGTGTTTTTGGGTCAATCCATGGAATATAGGACATTGATGCAGAAAAATAAAATTTTGTTCTGATCTATGTATAAGATCTTATTTGAAAGTTTATTGTATCTAGTTTAGTAATTTAGCACTGAAAGTGAATCAGTTTTCGTTACTTAATCAAAAACATACATAAAACCTACCACTGTGCACTTAATTTCTAATATGGTTCAAACAGAGCAATTTGGCAATCTTATATTTACTAACTGAAACTGAATATCCACATGGTGGTTTTTGAGGACAGTCTTTGTTGTATCTAGTTAATGTTCCAGTAGTGGTTGGGTAGAATCGGGTATACTGAATCATATTTTCAGTTAAGTCAAGCAAACGTGAACAATGTATCACACCCGTTACCATAAAATGCTTTTCTTCATGATAATTGAATAATACATGCTTCTTTACACTTAAATTTGTAGCTGTAAAATTAGTCCAATACCACCAGTATATTCTGATATTATATGATTTGGAAACCTTATCATTTGATTAATTTTAATGGTTAAGGGTGTGACATCTTTATCGTAAGATTTCAACTTTGCAATGAACTCTTAGGCCTAGATATATTGTGCTACCTAAGTAAATCAATATTGATTTTAGGTTAGATAATCATGCCTATGACATCAAAATAAAAAAGTTTCAAGGCGCCGTGCCAAGTTGAAAGAGGACACTGAAAAATATCAACAATATCTAGAGAAAGAAAGACAACAGGAATGGAAGGTGTAATCAGATCAACTGATCTCAACTGTAGCCAAAAAAAAAAGAAAACAAAAACATTTGGAAGACAAAAATATGTGCATGAATGTTAACTGCGGAGATTTAGATGATTCAAGCAGAAAAATGGTGGAGAAGTTGGCTATAGGGCACTGATTCAGCAATGATAATGGACTTCTTTAGTTTAAATATCTAAATAAACAGGGAAAAGTGTGGGTGTATTCTAAAGAAATGTCATGGGAATCCAGAAAGCAGAACTCCCAAAACCAAGAATGTTAGATAGCAGAAATCGCATGAGTTTCAAACAGCCTAATTTTCAGAAATGATGAGTTCATTTATAATAACCTGTAATCACTTTATGTTATTCAACAGTTATTAGTCTGTATGTAATATTGTATACTGAATAGGCATAGTACAATTGAATAACAGTCAAAATATATCAATTTATTATTGCGCAAGTCACACCCGTAACCATCTGTCACAACGGTAACCATAATTTTCCAAATTAATATTTCATTCCACAACCACCTATATACAGATATTATTGTTCTATGTTCCTTATTGTAGGTGCCTTAAGTACACACAAAAAATTGTGCCTGAAATCTAAATAAATTCACAGAAATCTGACCGGGAGAATGAGAAGTCAAATTTCCATGTTCTTTTCATGTCACGCCCGTAACCATTACATTATTAATTTTATTCTGACGTTTATAATAATTTAAAATATTTCCTCACAGACCCAAAGAACAACTTTAATTGTAGTAATTCCCATTTTGGCAATTTTCCAAATACGTGCAGCCACAGATTTTCATGCCCGTTTATTGTTGCAGATGTCACACCCGTCACCATGGATGGGACCCTTGTGTTCACTCTAACGATCTACAAAAGAAACTGTAGAAAATAAACTTCATTAGGCAGATTAGGAGTCTAACGCTGTGAAACAAAATTCTGTGACGGGCCTTTTACGAGGACTTTAATAGCCGGTTTCATCAACCTTCATTATCATTATAACGTCTAGATAAATAATTTAATGATGCGTTAGTCAGTTTTTGTGTTTCACCAAGCATCGTTATTGCTTACGCATCTTTAAATTCATCGTTAATTTATTAGGACATATTCGTCGCGTTAAAATAGTAACGAAACCTTCAGAAGTCAACAACATGGCAAACGTATTCAATGCTGAAATTCTTTATATAGAATTTCAACATAATGGCGAATTTATATGTGGTAATATCATTCGGAATAATGATTTTGTAATTTTAATTGATAAAGAATCCCACAAAAGCTACACATTAAGGAAATGAGTAGTAAGAATATTTCTAGAACAGGGCTGGGCACCGGAAGCGAATCCAAACTCTAAACGGGGACGCTTAATATTCAACCGTTACGGCATTAACGGTGCGCGGTGTTCGGCGGGGAAGGAAAGGTTTGAAGAAAAGTCATATGGTTCCCCGTGAGAAAGAATAATTCGCTCTTGCTGTCCAGCGCTGTTCTAGAAGAAACTGAATATAGGTTAGAATACAACAGATAGGAATCACCCACTAAAAGCCTCTTCAACAGATTCTTCTCACTTTAATATTCTATGTTACAGGAAGTCTTGAAATAGCAATTGATGATATGAAAGAGGTGTCAAAAGCTGTATTGTCTAGATATGTGAATAAAGTATCATACGTACTATCAACATTACGACCACAATACATATAGCTAAATTTCCTGTTGTTATTAACACGATAGATTGTGTACATGCTCCAGTCGTATTTCCTGACAGTAATATGACCGACAGATTCTGCAATAGATTATCCCATTTTTCATTCAATATTCATACAATTTCATTACAAACTCCGCATAGAGAAATTGTGGAGAAACTAGCGCTGAGATAGTTTCCTTCGTACTCCGCTTATACCACCTTGCACATATGAATCTGTGACAGGTTGAGTTTGGTTAGTTTAAGTTTTGTATGCCTTGCATATATCAACTGCATTTCCACTAAAAATCCCTTATAAATTAAACGATTTTCACTTCCGAAATCATCAGAACTACCTCAGCTCTAGTTTTACTGATATTGTAAATCGATGTCCAGGGTCAGTATACGATAGCACAACATTCCAAAGATGTAAAAGGAGGATGCCTTTTGAAATGGGAAGAATGCAAGGAGGTTTACTTTTAGGAGACAATGGATACCCCTTAAAATCCAATTTAATGACACCGCTCCTGCATCCTATTACACAAGGAGGGCAAGATTGTTACAGGATAGGCCTACCTAAATCTTATTGAAATACAGTAATATGCAATTTATGGAAGAGGCGATTTCCCGTCCTACAGTTAGGCCTAAGAACAACTGCTGAGAATGCTATGTATATAGGCCTAATTGTGACATAAATTTTGAAACTGTCCACCTTATCGTCAGCAAAATTCTTCTATGGTCCTGCACTTAAGCTTCTATGCTTAATAGTGACGAAGACTTCTAATTAGCTATTCACATATTACTGAGTGTGTGACTAACAACGTGACACAATTCCATTCCATAAATAGGAATGTTTGTTGTAAAATATCTTTTGTTGAGTTTCTGGCATTGCGAATCTACTTGCTCTCCTCCAGGTGACTGTTAGCAATGTATATATGGTGTAATGCATTAACCTACGTCTCTGAAAATGTATTTCTGAAACATCGTCAACTTTTCATTTAAGCACACGATTTAAATGTTGAAAGCACACAAATATTTTATTACAGCTTAAACAAGGAAATATTTACAGCAAAGTTGATGCAATCATAAAGGAAAGAGCTCTCTTGTGATAAAGAGCGAAAGCCTTCATGACGTCCGGCAAAACTTTTGTAAACCTGGATCATTTATGAACACTCACCATTCCTGTAACTAAAATATGTTTCGTAATAAAGTTGATATTGCTGTGTATGAATTTGTAACATTTCATTACTCTGTGTTATATTTGTTCTGTTTCTGTAACAATTTAACTTCACAATTTGAAGCTAATTGCAATAAATTGACGCGTTTTTAAGGATTCGAGGTTATTACATGGCTTCATGAACAGGGAAAAACTGAATAAATAACGTTATAATTGTGCTCATTCTACATAATATTTCATGTTTGTTAGGAAGTGCTAGAATAATATTTAGTTTAGAGGCTTCTCAAATGCAAAGTACCGATACTGCATTGGGAAGACAAAGCAATAAGAGGGAAATAACAACAGTATCACAAAATCAGAATATAGTACTCGTATATTGGTTAGGTGAGAAAATGCGTTTCCTAATTGATTTTTCCAAAATTCAATCCGAAGCGTTTTTCTTTTGCTATCGCTCACGCAAAATACTGTATGCGTGTCACTGGAATTCGTCTTGTCGGTACAACAACTTTTGTCACCATGTTGTTTCGATCGCATTCGTCTCGGAATAAATGAGGCAGTTATTCAAAGAAAGACTCAACTCGTCATTTTACAGAAGGAACAAGTATGAATAGGTCATCTCAGCAGCAAATATCTACACAAAGTTAATTTTTAAGATCATAATATAATATTTAGAGCACTTTCAAGAAGCTGTGAAATAATTTTCTCTTTCAGTGACTGCTTCAAAAGCCTTTGTTTTTCATTTTAAAATGGCAGAATTGGGCCCTTCTTTCAGAATACTATTATTTTAGAACTAACATTTCTCTTAATTCTTATCTACACTATTAATAAATCTGTAACCAAAATTTTTATAGTAATTTTCGATTTTAAAAGAGTAATTGGTGTTAACATGACGTATAATAGGGTGGAGTGAATCAATACATTAAATTGTTTTCTTTTTAGCTTTTCTCTAAATGTATTAGTTGCAAAAATCTGTCTTTTCACTTAACTTAGGGATGTGAAAAATATGGAGTTTCTAATTTTAATTTAGAGGTGCCACAAGGGTTTGAAGTTTCTTAAAATCATAATTTTTTGCATTTTTATATAGTTGTTCTATTATTTTGTTTTTCATTATATAGCTAGTGAATTGTTGTAAGATCACACATTTAAATTTTATTTGGAAGACTCTAAATTGGGGTTGCAGAATACAGTATTTTTCTGTATTCATCATGGTAAGCACGAACCAATTATTGTACTATTCTTGTATAACTGACTGTCGGAATAGATGCCTTTACCCAGATTTCCTTACTTCTGATAGCAACTCTTTCTGAAATCTCTTCAACAGTAGGTTCTTTTGATTTAAAGTGAGGTTTTAGTTCATTTTTTACCATAGATAATATTTCATTACGTCATGATAGGTAGGAATTGTAATGGCTTCAGCCCCTCCGGCATTCCGAATAGAGGGCAGCAGGTCAGATTTCTTGTATTAATTAGAGCCATTGTTCCGATTTAAATACCCTGCAACATAAGAAAAAGAGTTTTGTGATTATGCCCAATTTTCTTATAAATTGAGGTTTCTGTGACACTTCAAGATGAAATAACAGGGGACCAAAAATATGCAGAGTCTTTTAATATGTATTTTTTTATGTTTTCCTGGTATTCTGTTCAGATTAAACCACTGGAAAATGTTCTCTCACTAAAAAATCTGAACCTACAAATTTTGTGAAAATTTCAAAATATAGTGCTCTTGGGACACCTCTAAATATTAAGGTAGAGAAAAAATATTTTGCATTGTTCTTTATGATATCAAACCACAACTTTTTCCTGGTATTACATTTTTATTCCGTAAACTTCATATTTTCACTCCACCCCAATAGATAATTAACTATCCTGAGACCAAAAATCGAGTTTTTGTAATTTTTGTTTGTATGTCTGTCTGGATATTTACCTTTTCACGCGATAATTGCCGAACCTTTGTCGGTGGAATTTGTATTATATTTCTCTACTTAGTGTAAAATATACTGGTACAGATTTAATTTGTGAGACCATTAAACATATAGTACCAATTTAATGTACTATGAGTTTGTTTGGTTTCATGAAATGAGTTAATTTTTTGTTCGTAATGATGGACCCTATTTAACTGTGCCTTTATAGACGTTGAGTTTCAGCCTTGTTTCTCCCTCATTTCTGCCACACGCTACACTCAAAAGGCTCCGCAGCTACTAGATCCAAATAGATTCATAGCGATATTCGGAACATCGTTTTAATACCTTATATATTATTTTCGCAACTTTTTTGGCACTTACACTAATAAGACATATCAGTGTTCAAAATTTGAATGTTCTACGCAACCTTTTTTGTAAGTGATCCGCATATTCGAAGCTTCATTCCTAGAGGAGAACGTTTCAGGTTGACTCTTGAAAATAAAAGTTCCCACCGCTAAATAATGTCTGAGCGCCAGCTTTGAAACCCCGGCAGGAATGCGGCGTGGAACCCGGTAGACTGTACTATACTTGCTGAGTCACGTCTGCCCGCTCCCCACTTCCTCATACGGCGCGGTTTCAGAGCTGCCGCTCAGACAATAAGTACCACATTAATGCAGTACAGGCTATTACAAAATAAGTCTGCTGGCCACCATAATGAAGTTCTACAGTAAGATCCGAAAGTCTTGTCATCCATCCCTCTTATTTTATGTTGATGTGCATCCATTTTGAACATGTCATAGCAGATTTGTGACAATGGTTGATACTTTACGTTCCAGCTTGTTTAGTGATCCAAAACATCAGTATGGGACCATCATTGTCGCGGCACAAAATGATGGGGCGCCATGTCCTGTGTGAAATTTTCCGCAGTAAAGGCGGTGTGATTTCCCTGAATGCCTCCCTAACAGCTTGCTTCAAATCTTAAATTGTCTGGTATCGATGTTTCGAAACATGCTGCTTAATTATTCCCCAAAGAAAAATCACACCGCCTTTGCTGCGAAAAATTTCACACAGGACATGGTGCCGCATCATTTTGTGCCGCGACAATGATGGTGCCCATACTGATCTTCTGGATCACTAAACAAGCTGGAACATGAAGTATCAACCATTGTCACACATCTGCTATGACATGTTCAAAATGGATGCACATGAACATACACACAATGGGGAGGGGGTGAGAACACTTTCGGAGCTTCCTGTACTTTGGAGTTTCGAATTCAAATCCAGGTCTATTGAAGTAGAATATGCGAAGTTGAAAGATGATAATATTAGAGAATATTTTGTTGGAGTACTTCATTTTAACTGCATGTTATATATTTAAAGTAATTAAGTATGAAGTCTCGAAGTAATCTCTTGGAAATGAAAAAGTTTCTGTGTTCTGTGTCAAGCAAATACACAACGTGTGACTTGGAATTATATATCTTGCATAGAGATCGGTCACACGCAAAGCAACAGTGTTAAAGCTTATGAAGAATTGTCGTTAGGCTCACAGTTGCGGCATTAACAAAGCTTCATCAAATTGCATGCCAGAAGATAAATATTATCTGAACAAGCGTAGCATGTCTCGCTACGATAATAATGGATTTATACGCCTTTAGAGTTTTTCATCACACAAAACACACGCAGTCATTGCACGCACGTTGCACGAATTTGTGGCTATGTTGCAGATTTTGCAGTATAGACCCAATCAATATGCGTCGAGGGGACCTTGAGCTCGACCGCATAAGTAGCTCACAAAACTTTTCAAGTACCGGTACATCATCCTCGTCTTTCAACTAACTTGTAGGTCGGTCAGCTAACAAGCAAACATTCTGATGACGGCAGATAACAAAGTTTAATTTTTTTTCTTCCACCATGTTAATAATGTCAAAAGAAGTGTTAATACAAATTTTGGACATTCGACCGCAATTACGAGGCCGTCCAGAAAGTGATTTTCCCTGGGACAGTTTACAGAAAAAAACACAATAAAATTGCATGGTAAGACTTATTGAAAGAGATACAGCAATTGTTGCGCTATTTGTCAACATACCCCCCCCCCCACTGGAACCGAGACATTTGTCATGCCATGCGATCAATTTTTGTATCCTTGTGTCCCAGAAGTCAGTTGCCTGGGATCGGAATCAGCGTTTGACAGCCGTCTGCACCTCTCCGTCGATCACATGATATAACAAATGTCTCAATTCTAGTGGGGAATACGTTGAAAAATAGCTCAATAATTGCTGTCTCTGTTCCAATAAATTTTTCAAATGAAATTGTGTTTTCTTTCTGTTAATGGACCCTGCCGAACTTAATTTTCACAGCCCTCGTAATTGAGGTTGAGTCGCCAAAATTTATATGGGCACTTATTTTGACATTATTAACATGGTGAAAGAAAAAAAATAACTTTTTTATCTGCCCTCATCAGAATGTTTGCTTGTAAGAGCTTTACACCATAGAGAAAGCATTTCGATCCCATGCAAATCTTAACGGAAAAAGTGGTTGTGGTAATGTTTTTGATAGAAAAATTGGCAGGGGAATGATCGAATCCTTATAGTTGCGTGAAAAAGTTATGCTGTTCGTGATCGTTATTGTGATCATGATCCTTAGTAAGGATGCTTGGGTTTTATTTAATTAGATTCGTTAATTATCGTACTTCAATATTGCTTCTTAATAAAATTTCATGAGGCATATTCTCAAGATGATAATGCAATAAAATTGATAATCGAAACGTTTTACACATTGATATGACGCCAATGAGTTTGAGGTCTTTGAAATTTTAGTACAGATAATTTAATTTATTTGAAAATTAATACCACATTTAAGTACCTAGTTTATAATTATATGCTATATTACGTGAAAATATTTAGGTGTAATATTAGTAAGGATGATTGGAAAGAATAAAATGAAAATACCGTAAATAAAAGAAACTTAGCACTAACAGCAATAGACAAATGATTAAATAAATGGCTGAACATAGATAGCAAAAGATTAAATGATATTTACAGAGCGATATTTGAAGTAAACATACTATATAATGTTGAGATATGGAGAAATTACTTATCAGAAGTATTACTCGACCAAGGCCAGTGGAGTTCTGCAAGTCGGAGCCGTGGCGCTACTGCTCCTGCTTTCGTAATACCGCATCGCGATAGTTCACATTACGTCCTCGGCTCCAATCGCCTTGGTCGAGTAATAAATATAGATAGAATAAGATGAAAACAAGTCTATTTACAATCCATGTATTCCTCACTTCAGTGAGAGATACAAAATGAATGTCAATACATGGGAAGTGAAAGGTCTTCTTTTTGGCGCTAGGGGAACTTCATTTAAGTTAACCAAAACCGTTCATCTTTCTCTTAAATTTTCTAATGAGAACATTAACAAAATTTGTCTAATGATATTGAGAGATTCATTATCCATTTTACACAATCACTTGTATAAAACTACGTAATATTATTTACTTCATTTCATTATTCTTCATTGTACTTTAATCTTACGTTTCTCCGAAATCAAATTGTACTTTATTTTTAAATTTACCATTGTTTTGTATTCTCTGCGCGAATCATATTATATTTTATTTTTAAGTTAACTTTTTCTTTGTGTTCTGAATCCTAGTGGTCAGCCATAGATGTCGGCCAGATGTCCCAAATTGTGGAATTAGTACTTGTAAGAAATATTTAGGGATCCCATGGAATGCCTCAAATATAGCAGCCAGAAATAGGGATGTAGGCTATTAGGGGAACATTATTAGTTAGAAAATTAAATGTTTGTGTTATATTGTAGGTTAAGAAAAAATTATATCTTGAAAATATGTTTAAGATTCCTACAAACGATGAAAATTAAATCTAATTGGATAAAGGAATTAGAAAATAATGTAAGCAATTTGTGACTAAATTGGTTATGGCAAGAAATTGGTGAAATGAATATAAATTTGATATGTAAAATTATAATGGAAAGGGGTAACGAGATAGTGAGACAGGAAATGTTTAGCAATTTAGGCTAATGGTTAAAATCATTAACACAGTAAATTACAAAGAAATTAAAAGCGTATGGGGACAGGAAGAATATACAAAAGTTAAGAATAGGAAAGGAAGATGGAACTAGCGTGGTGAAAATTGTGAATTTGGAGGTTAAAAATAGAAGAGGAAACATAAGAAAAGATATATGTTCTTTATGTAATCAAAAAGAAGACGCGTTACACATTCTATCTTACATTTAAAATGAAAGAACTTTTTTTTTTATTCAGGAGTCATTATTAAAACTAAATGTAGAAATAGCATGTAGGAAATTGTATAGAATAGCAAACGGAAGAAAATTAACGGAGCTCTGAATATTGTTGTATATAGGCCTAGTAAAGAAAAAATGGGAAGGGAAAACTAAGGTATAAACATACGTGTATGTATATAAATAAGAAATAGTAATTAAAGGGAAAGAGTTTTTGTTAAGAAATAACTAGAATGATTGTTCGTAGTATGTAACGGCTAGCTGATTTCCAAACTACTTTGTTTTAAACATCATAATTTCATTCATCCAAGGCCTATTGCAATTCATGACGTTATCATGTTAGCAGAACGTACGACCATGTTTCTCGAATGTCAACAACATAGACATTTCACATTAAAAGTGGCTGTGGGAAAGAAACATTTCTATTCTATTATTTCATTAACGCTGTGTCGCGATGTAATTTTCTTTGAATAACAACTACTATTATTAAAATTGATGTAAATTGAAAAATTGTTTTAATTTACGTATTTTAATTTATCTTAGCTCACCTGCTGTGTTTTCTTGCTTTGCACTGTTATATTCTATTCTGCTCTGTCCTGCATTCCTTGCTCAACTCTTTATTTCATGCTCTGGTCTCCTCAGTTATACCGTCAAGTGTTCACTTTCGCCTCGATCTGCTGTGTTTAGTTCTGCCTTGTTTGTTGAATTTTGTTGAGTTCTGTAGTCCGGATTATCTTGCATTATACCTTAAATTAGAAACCTAACCCTTTTCGCCGTATTAGAACATAATATATGCCAATGAATTGTAGTGATTTTCTAGTTGTCAAGTTAAATATTCTTTTGCCAACTTTGCCTCGAATATCAGTACTGACAAATACAACTGACAGTTACTATCTGTTATGCTGAGAGCATCACTTGCCTTTGAAGAAGGTTGCAACGTTCATGAAACGAAAGTTACTAGAGTGTGTTATTTGAAACTAGAACATAATGAATAATAATTAATAACACTAATAAATAATACAGTAATAAATAAACAAGTATGTAAATGAATAAGCAAGTATGTAAATAAGTAGGCAAATAGGTAAATATGTAAATAAAAATGAAATTAGTAACTATTTGCAAATAAATATGTATCTAAATAAGTAAATAAGTCAGTTAGCATCATTGAAAAGAAGATTATTAAGAGATAATCTTAACACTGAACCCCACTATACCCTTTATTTTGTCAGTCCTGTCCTGATGTATATTTCGAAACAAATTATTATAACATCCTCGTCCTCCTGCATAGCCGAAAGGCAGTTCAACTTTCTCAGAGATGACAAAAGACCCGCCTATTCATTGTGATTTTGCCAAATCAACTACTTAATTAGGATATGAGTGGAAAATAAATACTAAATTCTCACGATTTATCAACACGACAAAATGACATAGTGATCATTATTGATGAAAAGAAACCATTAAATTATTATAAAAGATCTTATCTCTCTCTTCTTCTGAAGAATCTGTTATTTCTATACAAATGTTTCTTCTTCCGTCATCAAAAATAGATTAGACGAACTGGTAACTGCGTTTTTTCTGCTAACGTGATTAATGTAGTTTCTCTCTTCCAAGTGCCAGTGGTTGTAGGCTTTCTTCAATAACAAATTTATTTCTCCTTAAGGGCTTTTTTTAGGTTTCCTAATGCAGTCCTGTTCTTTATTTCTGACCACATAATAACGATTGTCCCATTTATTGTATGGGTTTGACACAAAACAGTTCTCAAAACCGAATGTCCAGCTCTTCAGTCGACAAGGATTGCTGACAAACAAGTTTTCCTCAGGGTATACCAACGCCAGCATAATCTTAGGATGGAATATCTCTAATATTTTCTAAATGTTTTTGACACCAGGTGATTTTATTTGTTGTTTTAATCCTCGTTGACTCTTTAGGCGAAGTATGATATTTAAAACCCATGTTTTATAAGGGTGTTTTTATCTCCATATGGGAATTCATAATGTCACAATTTTTTTTCTTCCGTCATAGATACCGCTAGGGCATAGATGTCTAATAATTGTAACTCGTACGAGGTAACCCCTGGCGTAAGCAACCCGCAGCGCATATTCTTTAAGGTCGTTTTTCCTATTTTATATGAAAAGTTGTTGACCTTAACAGAGTATGCTTGACGTGCAATATCTGCTGGTCCTATAGCCGTTTTGACACCCATGCGCTAGGGCATGAGCTGTGGGAGATTTTCATTTCCATAATAGAAAATTTTCCACGAAAAGAATCGCGTAAAATCGTCTATTTTATCAAACTGAAACTTTCACTCTGAATTTTCTTTTTGTGGGAGTCTGGTAATTGTTCACAACAAGGATTTTGTTTTTTTCCACGATGGTAATACCAACACCTGTTGCTTCTACTATCAAGTTATTCAGATTATTTCTTCTTACTACACCATAATTTTCCATATAACTTGTAAAAAAATAATAATTTGTTGTGCCCTAACTTCCCTGATTGTTCACGTAATTTAGCACCTCTCCCAAATTATAATATATCGTTATTTGTTGGAGTTATTGGATAAGTAGTCCCAGATTTCTGAACTTCTTAGTTCAGCTTTGTCAGAATGAGATTATTTATTTTTCAACCACGCTTGGAAAAAGAAAGACATACCGGTATTATTGATTTAATAAGTAACCACAACTCATAACTAGCACGCACCAAAAATACAAAGAAAACAATGTCCATTTTCCACCTTCGAAGTAATGTGGCAGGGTATGAAAGAAAGAGTACTTTTATTTACTAGTATTTACAGTAAGCGGTAAAGGTTGGGTGCCTCGAGCATTTTCTCACACAAAGAACGTTATGTTATATTCACAACTATTACCTTGGCCTCTTCAATTCTTCCCTGTTATGTTCTTCTCTCACATTATCTACTTTGGGCTAATTTTCTCTGTTCTAGGTTGTCACGCTTTATTTTCACCTCACCTGCCGCTTTATTCTACTCTGATTTGGTTTGTCACACTCTTTTAGTTCTGGAATGCAATGTGCCCAGCTGTAGTAGATCTTTTTTACTCATAGCGTATTTTGAGTCTTTGGTAGACATAGCTCCGATAATGGAAACCCACCTGGAATAAAGTAGGATTTAAAAAAATCATATTTTAAGCGTATATTTTGCTATTTTCTCTGAAATTTGCAATATTATATATTCTCTACAAATAGTATTTTATGCTCAAGAAATCTATTGATAAATGTTTAAATTTTATTTTATAAATGTAAAAAAATGTAATGCGCAACTTTCATGTTCTCCGAGATATAACTGTATTATTTGAAATCATTAACAGAAATTATGATATCAATGCTTGTCCAACAGTTAAGCACGAAACTATAGAAATATATATAATTAGTGACAATTTCTCTGATTAGCTTCACTAGAATCCACCAGTTTCAAATCTCTTTCAATATTTACCTGATTTAACAATCGGTTTTATTTGCTTACGAATTTAATTAATTACTGTTGGTCAAATGTACCTCTCTTCATTAAGCTGTATTCTAATTTAATTCAGAAAATAATAATCTGAATAACAAGTAAAATGACTCGCTTACAATGAATGTCTTTATGAAATAATTTTAAACTATATTTTAACTTAAATAAGATTATTAGTAACTTATGTTACTGCTTACAAAAGCGTAGTTATAGCCTAAAAGCTTAAAAAATATATCTGCAAATTAAAAACATAATAAATATAATAATAATAGATGTTATTTTCTAACAACGTAAAATGTAAACTACCGTAACAGAAAACACGGCATTTCCAATTTATAAAAATCACATAAAACACTCCTAATTTCTCCATATTTATTCAGTACCCACAATCGTAGAGGAATACAGGGTGGAAGGTAATGTAATATTTTAATTGACAGGAGCCATATATATCATTATTTAGAGTAAGTTTTGTCAAATAAAACAAATTATAGGACGTACGGGTATTGAGATAATTACAAGGGTTTCGAAAGCGCTGACGGCAATTGCAAGATGTCTCAACGCCGCAAAAGTAGTACCCCACACTCCATGCGATCAGCGACTTGAAAGGGTTGGGTTAAGTTCAACTACAGTCCCATGTGTACCTTGCAGCGGGGGAGGGGGAGGGCGGCTGCAAACAAAAAATGTACTGAGCTTCGGTGCAATACTTCGCGAGCTAATCTGGGGATAAATCTTCGCACAAAAATGACCTACGTAAACTCCGGATAGGGATGTAACTGTTGTTTGTTTAGTTTGTGAAATTTAATGTCAGAAAATGTAAATTAATAACCCGAATGAACAAAATAGCTCGTGTCCGGGCGCAGTTCAACAATGAATACAGAATTATCAACTTACAATACAATACAATACACTAACAATTCAATACTAAGTATGACGTAATAATTTTAATGTAAGAAGAAATACGTACAGTAATAACAAGAAATAACCTGAAAATCAGGAAATAATGTTCAAATTAGTGAAAACACTTCGGATTGAAGTTTCAGTTACAATTAATGAAAAAAAACTGATGTAACTTTGTGAAGAAAATGTAATTAACATTACAGTTTGTTGTTTTACGAATCACTAATTCTGGGCGTTAATAATGAAGTAGAGAGTAATAAACACTGTAAACCACATTCCACTCACATTTTACAGGTACTGTTCAAAATGTCCACCATCAGCGTGCGTGCAGCTTTCACATCTTCTAGTCCAATTATAACGAACTCTGACCAGTAGTTCTTCATTGTTCCGAAATTCTTCCGCGGCCTGGATCATGTCTAAGTACTCACGATTTGTGAACTCTGGCACCTCGTAGTTTTGAAATAAACTAAACTGTATCGCTCTACGTCCAACTGGACACTAGTGCAATGTAAACATCACAACAGCTGATCAGTTGCGAGTACTACGAGACTGCCGTCCCGACAGCGATGCCAGATTTTTAGACCTTCTGTACGTCACTCGACAATCAATGTTTCCCATGTTTCTTCTATCGATTAATTCGAAATCTGTGAATTTACTAATTAAAATACTGCTGCAACGTGAACATAACAAACGTTCTCTTCGTTGTTATACAAGAAATTAAGCCGTATTTTAAACAGTATTCGTAAAATTCGAGATCGAAATGTCGGCATAAAAGTATTATTTCTTCAAAAACCTCGCAAAAAACGGGCAAAATGGTATTAGACTTTTTTGTTCGTTATATTTTAAGGAATCACACCCTACAATTAATGTACTACCTTACCTTCCACCCTGTATAGTGGAATCTTGGCGGTCCCATATAGGATTCTATTTTTCAGTATTTGGGCGCATTTCTGCAATACCGTACTTTGCCTTACCATGCTTTGACATGCCCTATTGTGCTCAAGCCCACGCTGTTTTGCCTTGTATATCTTTATCAACTCTACTTTGCCTTACTCTTGCCTGCCACGTCCTGTTCTGCTCTACTCTGCTCTAACTTTTCCTGCACTGCTTCTTTCCATATTTATCTGTTTTTGTCCTACTCTGCTTCTCTGCTATTCTGTTTTTCCCTGTTCTTCCTCGACTTGAACCAATTTGTTTTCATAAGTTCTGTTTTGCCCTGTTCTGTCCTGTAATGTACTTTAGGCTACTCTGTATTCTTCTGAATTGTCATATTCTTCTTTTTTGCCTGACATTTGTCATTATCAACCTATAAGACCTGAAGAACTACTGATGATGAAATTAAGGTAGCCTACCACCCAGCATCGTGATGCACTTGGGGAGCTACGATAGGTAGCGAAAATCCGGTTCAGCAAACCACTATAACGGCTGAGGGGATCATCGTGCTAACCACACGATACCTCCATTCTCGTTGGATGATCGTTCACCTCTGCTTCGGCATGTGAACGTGAGATCAGCAGCCTGCGGTTCGGACTTGGTCCTTCAGGGTTGTAGGGCCATGGATTTACTTATTTTTTTTACTTATAAATAAAACACAAATTTTAGGATCTGATGTAATGCTTATTGCCCTACTGAACTAATCTCATATCGCTTCAAATTATTCCGATTCAGTGAGCTAAAGTGTATTATTGTAAAAAAAAAATAAATAAATAAAACGTGAAAACATCAAATATAAATTATACTCTCGGCTACTGCGCCCATCAGAATTAATACAAGATCATTTTGGAATCGAATCTAATTTCGTTGCTGAAAAGTAACCAGACGATAGACTGAACTGCGGTTAAGACTGGATATAGCGCTTCAGAAATTCTTATTTTAACAGTAGTTGCATGCAATATATCTCATTTCCATTACAGTAAAACCCCTCTTAATCCAAAACGATTTTTTTTTCTCCCCACTGCTATAATTTGTTCATCCGCTATAGAATGGCTACAGATTTAAGTGTCAATGTCATCAGAACAATGCTACATCTGTTTTCCACCTCCATTCCCCAAACACTTGTTTTGTATAGTATCCGGGCGTGGCCAGTGAGACGTTCTTTTTGCACCCCCTTCTCGTCCCACCTACCCGGGAATTACAGGAGTATTGTGTATGCATTCGAGGTAAGTTTCCAATTTTTCATTCATTTGGTTTTGTTGCAGTTATCGCGTTATCGGCACGTCTTAATTTTAGTTACTCGAGAGCGATGTCGAGTAAAATGTTTATTGGATGTAAAATGGATTTAAATTTATTGGGTTATTTTACGACGCTGCAACAACATCTCAGGTTATTTAGCGTCTGAATGATATAAAGGTGATAATGCCAGTGAAATGAGTCCGGGGTCCAGCACCGAAAGTTACCCAGCATTTGCTCGTATTGGGTTGAGGGAAAACCCCGGAAAAAAACCTCAACCAGGTAACTTGCCCCGACCGGGATTCGAACCCGGGCCACCTGGTTTCGCGGCCAGACGCGCTAACCGTTACTCCATAGGTGTGGATTGTAAAATGGATGCGCATTTACAATATGTATTAAAATCATTGAAATTTTTGTTTATAATTTACATCCTTAACGATCTATTTTCTTTCCCACTTTTACCGAAAATATTTCTCACCTATTATCCGAAAAATCACGTTATCCGAAATGACTCCGCCTCCTTTATTTCGGATAAACGGGGTTCGACTGTATATAATTACGTTCCATGAATTCAAATTAGCGAAACAGAATTAATGAAGACAGTACGAGTAAATTGTTTATAGAGTCTTATTACTCCCACGTGGTTATATGTATCCGGGCCTCACAGTTCAATAGGTATGATCACAAACAATTAGCATTTTCTAGGTCAATAAAGCAATTATTTAATTTATACTGCTTCCTTTTTCGTCACATTTATTAACTGAAGCTTGCTACATCGATTTCACGGGCAGAGAAGCATAAAACTACCGGAGAAGTAGCAGCTGTTCGTTCAGAAACAAAATTAAATAATAATATGTAACCTTAGCTTACGTAACATTGCACAAGTGAGCGAGTGTAGAATTTAACGCTTTAACACCCAAGTAGTTTTGTATGTGTTTAAGTATATTTTAGTCTAATAATTAATAATAATTAAATAAGAAATGCGGATCTTTAATTAGTGTTCTGCTTAATTCCAATATTAAATTACTGGATGTATGTTATACAAAGCTGTATAAAAAGAGAACCATTAACCCAGTTTTCCCTGTTAAAAAACTTACAAACCAACAATAATCAAGTTACATAGAACATTTTGGCAAGATCAGTCCTCATCAGGTTAGCATTTGTGATAACAAAATTACAAAGCACTTCCACATATGCAGAACACATCACAAATGCTACACATACAGATACATCAA
Source organism: Periplaneta americana (assembly GCF_040183065.1). Classification (NCBI taxonomy): domain Eukaryota; kingdom Metazoa; phylum Arthropoda; class Insecta; order Blattodea; family Blattidae; genus Periplaneta; species Periplaneta americana. Next base: position 78,222,594 of record NC_091120.1, read on the forward strand.
CACAGACATGAAAGTTCTACACATCCAACCAAAAAGCCAGAAACTAAACACACTAGAACAATACGAAATATACATATCCAAATAAAATTTTTGACACAACTCAATTTCAAAACACACACACTCTTTGACTCCACATTACACTACACAAACATACCCCCTCAGCAAACAAAACAAAAGGCGCCAAAACCAGCAACGACCAGATCTGATGATGGCCAATAGCAGGCCGAAACATGTTAACAAGTTTACATAAAATTTAACACGTGAAATATATATAATACGTTTTCCAAACTGCAGAAAATTGATTTTTAAGGAGTCTTTTGGATTAACCAACAAGAGAGATTATGAAATATTAGTTGAAGCAAAATTACATCTTTTATTAAATATTAATGAGTACGGATAACATTGTCTTCAGCTTGTAGATGGAACACCCTAGATACCTAGAGAGATTCCTTGCTACATACCACGTGGGAAAGATTCGATGGAAGATCGTACCTCGCAAACGATAGTTGGAAACCACATATCACTAGGCCTATTTATTGAAAGTAAGATGATTACCATAATGATAATGATAATGATGATTATTGCTACTAAGATACGAACAAAACGCTACACTTTTTTTCTACTAATGTCCTATACAGTATTTATTTATTTAGTCCTATTTATTTAACCTGGTAGAGATAAGTCCACCAGGCCTTCTCTTCCCCTCTACCAGGGGATTACAACTACAATATTTCGATTTTCATTGGACCGATCACCTGGTTGGATTTTCTCCGACGCTTCCCCAACCGCAAAGCGAATATTTGGATAATCTATAGCGAATCCTTGGTCTCATCTCGCCAAATACGATCTCGCTATCATCAATGCAATCGACACTAAATAACCCACCATCATCTGTGTATTTTGAACTGGCGGCGGCTCAAAGTCAAGCAGTGGACTGTACTTACTATGTGTGCTTACTCAAATCCAGAACCTTTCTCCTAACTGTCAGCTGGGACAGCCGGAATTACCAGTGCTTCATTTCATATTTCAGTTCAGTGACTCGTGCATGATTTGTACGTTTGTACGTGACCTTGATCCGCCAGTTCGAAATGCATAGACAATAGTTGACGCAGCATCGGTAAATAACCAAATAAATTGAATTTTTTATAAATTCTTTAAAAAACAAACACGAAAATATGAATGAATGAATGAATGAATGAATGAATGAAGTGCATTTATTGATACACAATAAAATTATACAAACTCATGTACACAAGATCCTTCGCACGAGCCTGTACGGCCATTCGTGCTATAACTATGCACAGTTTGAATTTTCAAAGAAAACAAAAAGAATACTACCAATAATAAAATAGTAAAACAACAGTTCTTATTATTACTACCATTATCATTAATGATCACAATTACAACTAATCTAATGTCATACCAATTTCACAAAAATAATAAAAATCAAATAAATGTAAGATATGGGAAAAAACAGTGAAACGTATACCTATAAACAATTCAATTCTTTATTAAAATTACAATAAATAATCCAAATAATAAATATAAAGGTAAGACATAAAATATGTTTAGTAATAGCTTATTGTGATAACACTGATAACATTTATTCAGGTTTCAAAACTTAAGAGGTGAAAACTGTAGAAAGGTAACAAAATTTACGTATACAGTATATACCCAACACCGACACATCCCTTCATCCTTGTTTTCTTCTTTTTCTGTTCTTTTTTAGTTACTCTTTCTTTCTTTCTCTTTCTTTCTTTCTTTCGTTCTTCTTTCTTTCTATCTTCATTTATTTATTTATTCTTTATTTATTTCTTTTTTCTTTATTTCTTTCTCTTTCCTCCTTTAATTCTCTATTTCTTTCATTCATTCTTTATTTATTTATTTTTCTTTCTTTCTTTCTTTCTCTTTCTTCCTTTAATTCTCTATTTCTTTCATTCATTCTTTATTTATTTCTTTTTCTTTCTTTCTTTATTTATTTCTTTCTCTTTCTTCCTTTCTTTCTTACTTTAATTCTCTATTTCTTTCATTCATTCTTTATTTATTTCTTTTTCTTTCTTTCTTTCTTTCCTTCTTTCTTTCTTTCTCTTTCTTTCTTTCTTCCTTTAGTTCTCTATTTCTTTCATTCATTCTTTATTTATTTCTTTTTCTTTCCTTCTTTCTTTATTTCTTTCTCTTTCTTCCTTTCTTTCTTTAATTCTCTATTTCTTTCATTCATTCTTTATTTATTTCTTTTTCTTTCTTTCTTTCTTTATTTCTTTCTCTTTCTTCCTTTTTTCTTCCTTTAATTCTCTATTTCTTTCATTCATTCTTTATTTATTTCTTTTTCTTTCTTTCTTTCTTTCTTTCTTCTTTCTTCCTTTATTTCTTTGTTTAGTTCTTTCGTTCTTTCATTTTTTCTTTCTTTCTTGTTTTTCCTTCCTTCCTTTCTTTGTTTGTTTGTTTCTTTCTTTATTTCTCTTTTCTTCTTTCTTCCTTTCTTTCTTGATTTCTTTATTCCTTTATTTCTTTATCTTGCTTTCTTTCTTCTTTCCTTCTCTCTTCTTTCTTTATTTCCTTCTTTCTTCTTCCTTTCTTTATTTGTTTCTTTCTTCTTTCTTTCTTTATTTGTTTCTTTCTTCTTTCTTTCTTTGTGTACCTCTTCTCGTTTTCTCTTATTTTCTTCTTTTATCTATATTACTTCATCTCCTCGTCCTTCTCCTTCTCAGGTTTCGCTTTCTTGTCTATTACGATTTCATTCTTAATTTTTCCAGCGCCAAACATTAAATCTTGTGATATGCAATAATTTTATTGTTATATTTCCATTCATCACAATCCTCTAATAATTTGTCCACGTTTGTTCCCTCAACACAACCTTTCACCGACAATAGAACTTTCGTCTTTATATCCATTTTGCTTCCCATGTGTGGAACTACCGTACTGAAATTCTGGCAGAATTGTGATATTTAATTCTACAGAATGTCCCATAAGTTTGGAACCACATGCCAAATCTCTGAAATACTGTTTCTTCTTCTTTGCAGGTACTTCTGAAGCCAGAGTGATTTTAAGTAAAGAGGAATGATATTCAAGCTATTCTGTTTGTTGGCAACCGCAATCATAGGAAATTAGCCCTGGAATTATATCTGTTGCACCCTGAAAGAGCACCGATTACAAAAAGCTGGATGGGAAATCTCATTAAAAATTCTGAGAGACGTGGTAGACAAACTGCTTAGTGGATCACGAGAACGTCAACAGATGAGCAGACAATAAGTTTTCTCACGCAATTTTTGTGTAATCGGCGCTCTTTCAGGGTGCAACCGATTTAATTCCTGGACAAATTCCTTGTGATTACGGCGGCCAACAAAGAGGATCGCTTAAATATCATTCTGCTTTACTTAATAATATCACTCTGGCTTCAGAAGTACCTGTAAAGAAGAAGAAATAGTATTTAAGAAATATGGCCTATACTGGATGTTCATTTCAAAGTGTGTCATGACGTCACTGTTGTGAGTCAGCGATTTGAAGCGAGTTTCAGCTTTTATGTCAGAGAAGATGCCTATTAATCAAGGCTTTCAATCTGAACTTGAGAACGTGTACGGTATAACTTGAATGTCGTAGCAACAGATGGCGGTCTGTACGGTCTGTGTGCTACCATAACCTCTTTCGAACTGTGTTCTGCGCGGGCAAGTCGTACGCAGGATATTTGTTATCATCCGTTGCATACCGCAACATTCCACAACACAAATCAAATGCTCCGTGTCCATGTTGACCATCCAAGTTAATGTCAACAAATACGTAAGTAATCGTCTTAACCCTCTCGCCATATCCCGACAGTAAGAAAAAAACTCACCTCAGTACGTGTTTCTAAACAGTTCACATTCCTGCCACTACCGGCGTTACCGCACGTATCGGTACGTACTTCCAGAGTCCGTGGGTACCCACGGACTCTGCGTACTTCAGAATGAACGCCGTACTTGCTAGGCAACTTCTCTCGCATTTAGGTAATACACCTCTGCTGAAGTGTAGGAAGATTGAATTCTCTAGGCTCATCGGCTAGCCATATGACGGCATACAGCGAGCCGTGACACACTTTGAACTGAACACGCAGTAGTTCCAGACTTATGGGACACTCTGTACTCTATTTTAACAGTCAGAAACTCTTCTGTTTCGACATTAAACCCCACTGAGGTATATTTTGTTCACTGTGTTGTTGAGAATTGTTTGGTAGTTTATTCGATGCACGTGGCCTTTTGATGTGGATATGCATTGCGGCTTACAGTTGCCAATTGTAATCGGATAAAACTAAAAGTAAGATAATTTTCATATCGAAACAGATCGAATGTCACAGCGAGAGTAATTACAATTTGTAATCGGATAAAGGTAATATCAAAATTTGAATGTATTAAATAACAATTTACGCGTGTTCATGGTGTGGAAAATTGTTTTGTGAGCCGAAATGGCAGGGAACATTCTCACGAAGCGATCGTAATTAAATTATATTATACCATTAAATGCTTCAGTTCTCTCCGAAAAAGAGGGAAAAAGTATGTTAATATGGATACAATTAAATTCAGATTTTAAATGAAATAATATAGGCATGAGCTAGTGCTTTGAAACAAGAATTATATTGTGCTTGATTGTACAGGGACATCACTTTATATTTACCAACATTTTTAACATTAACCTGGCTATACTCGGAAACACTGTTGCCCCCTTCCATTACAGGAGTTTGATGTTACTAGTGCAATATGTAAACAAATCATTCTACTAGGTATAGGAGGAGAGAAAAGTAGTGTATCCATTTATGTTGTAGGGAAATACGATATTACGATTTTCAGTTTGATGATCACTTTTACGGAATTTATCAAAATACAGTAGAGTAGTAGCATTTTTTTTTTTTCAAAAACTCAACTTTTCAGGCGGATATGTTCGTTATGTATTGTCTACTTTATTTAGCATAATTAATTATTAGTGTTAACATACAATATAGAGAGTGGATTTAAATTGAGGGGCTCATAAGTAAAGGGCTGTAAGTGCACTTAAGTTACTTTTGAGAAAATGGGGTTTATATATTTAAGCTTTCGAAAAATCGGTGAAATTTTTATTTAAATTTTAATGTGTGATGCGATTAAAATATCCCTTTGCCACTAAAATTTTAGATACTTTAGCTTACACTGGATGCACTTAACTCATGTTATTACAAATGTCACTAGCATTCCTTTGCTTCTAGCCACCTCAATTAAAAATAAGCTAATCTTAATTTTTAAACAAGTTGCTGAAAATGGTTGCCGTTCATTACAATGCAGGCTTCAATTCTTTACGCATATTATTAAAAACATTTTGAAGCATATTCTCTGAAATTGAATTTATCGTTTCTTGAATATAATTTTTAGTACGATGTTATTGATATAGGTTCTTTCTTCTATAGAAAACGCAACCATATTTATGAAACACACTATACACTGCAATGTTTACTTCACTACTTGAAGGCTTCGAATGCAACAGCGGTCGTAAGTTTGTGTGTCTGACGGGAGCAAGGACATTAGTGAAGTGGTTGGAGTGAAGTACATTCAGAAATACAGATACAATAAAAATGCAAGTAAAAATAAAATGATTTCCCTGTATAACTTAATCTTAATGTGTATATTTCTGCATTCATATAAAAGAATAGGAAGATGTTTAGAAAAGTAAAATTTCACATATACAAATCAATAATCTAACCATAGAAACAGACAGAATCTGAAGTGAAGCTGTGCTAGGAAGAGTGGATCAAGAAAGACTAATGCTCAAGGCGATCAGAAAGAGAAAAAGGAATTGATGGATCACTGACTAAGAAGAAACTGCCTATTGAAGAATGCACTGGAAGGGATGGTGAACGGGAGAAAAGTCTGGGGTACAAGAAGATATCAGATGATAGACAACATTAAGATATCCGGATTGTATGCGGAGACTAAGGGAAAGGCGGAAAATAGAAAAAAAAAATACTTGTCCTTGGTCAGAACACTATAAATGAATAAATGAAATAATCCCAACCTAACTTATGCCTGTGAGACAAAGATCCTAATCCAGGCCTGGGCTCTAATAACTCAATAGAGTCCCTGCAGATTTCCTCTTAACTCCCCACTCCACCTTCTCCGGCTAAGATGAGTAGCCAGGATGGTAAGCATTGCTGAGTGACGGATTATAAGGTGGGGATCATAGCCTTTACGAACTTCCGGCTCTCACTGGCCACCTGAAATCCATCACTGATGCACAGTGTCTACTGTGCGTTTGTTTATAAGGCAGTGTAAGCAAAAAAGAACATGGGCGGGGTTTCAGAGTTCCATTCCACTTCCCTGTTGTGCCCAGGGCTGCCCTAACCAGAAACAAGTATCAGAAACTTAGAATTTTTTTAAGAATGTACTGGTATTAAGTAAGTTTTTTGTGGTAATAATATAACCTCTAACATTAGATTAGAGAATATTAAGAAATGATATTTTCCAACTTTATAAAGAAGTAGACAAAGTAGCAAAACTCATAAAAAGGAGATGGCGGTGGATTGAACACATCAACAGAGCACCAGAAAAAAAGAAACTCAGGCAATGGCCTGTGGATAAGCTTCGGAGCTTCTACCCTGACGCTTATCCTCAGACCATGTACACCAGCCGCGGAAGCCTACGCGAACACTAAACTTAGGCAGTGTTTTGAACAAATGTCGAGGGAAAAACCGTGAGGGCGCCTTGTGACGAGATTCCAAGATAACTTAAAAAAAGACGTTATATCTTAAAATTTGAGTAATTGGAACTGTATTTGTATTAATGGTGACAGTTGACGTCAAGTTGTACAGTCAACAAAAAATAACCGACATGGTTTATAAAGCTTAATAATAATAATAATAATAATAATAATAATAATAATAATAATAATAGTAGTAGGAATAATATAATAATAATAATAATAATAATAATAATAAAAGAGAAAAACAAAGTAAAAAAGTATGTTTACAGATCTTCATGACAATATAAGATTTCATCATCCATAATACAAAAAGAGTAGTTTTAGTCAGATCCTCTCAATTTGTACATTACAACTACATCTAAAATATTGAAAAGATTTATTTTTATACGTAGGCCTATTTTTAATTTTATACACCCTATAGTAAGATTAAGTGAGAACTATTTATCCAATTCTTAATCTTCACAATTAGTCGCAATTTTAGTTTACATAAAGTAAACATTTCCATTTTCTTCTGTGTTTCAGATCATCAGAAACCAAAAGGACCTGAAGATCAAGAAATTGGCCATCTGGTGAGTAACATATTTCATCATGTCAAGGCTACATCATTTCACGAAGTTCTAGACTTTCATTAAAAGGTACAGTCCTAGACACCCAAATTGACCGATCTCCTGTAGCGTGAATTTGTATAAGTCCACCTTCGGGAAGGAAAAGTTGTTTATTTTGAACCTAATTTACCAATTGAATATATCTTTATCTGTTCGCATCGCCTATTATTTCTGCTCTTTCTTCTACTTTCGTATCCGTTTGCGTTCGGGCCACTGGGAACAGTACTCAAAGATGCGTTCGCCTCACAGGATCAGCTGCCCCAGCACCGAGGAGCAGTTCTTTCTGCTCCTGCTCTGCGAGTAAGAATAGAAGATGCAACAACACATAAAAGAATGCTGCTGTGCTCAACATAACATATGAATACATAAGGTTTATTCGCAACAAAATTAAAAACATGAACGCCTATCCAGTATTGGATAATTTTGGTAATGCAAATATCGTTGATCGGAAGCTAAGCTTCATTGAAAAAGGTAAGGAAATGCATATTGACAATAACGGTGTTGTTCTTTAAAGAACACTTGCAAACGCAAATGACTTTCATATGTTAATTCTGAAGCATCTAAATTGAGCGACATATTACATCACAAAATTTGATATTTTTGCAAGTAACATCTTGAATCAACTCGTGTTCTTGTGATATATGCAAGAAAAATCGAACGTTATATTAGAACCAATTAATTATTATATCAACTATTACTGATCTCTATAAATAACAACTTTCTTCATTACGTGAATAATTAATTTTTTATCCTAAAATTATAAAATATAATTTCGATGGTGGAAATTACACTGACTACCGCTTCAATTCTTCATGGCAGCAGGTAGGCCTACTAAAAGACTTCTGAATGACTATGAGAAAAATGTTACTAAAACAATGGTAATGTTAGCCATTTTCTTCCACTCGTTCATTGTTCCACTGTCATAAATGGCCCCTATTGTGTAGAAGTCGTTAAATAAAGAAGTAGCTTCCATGTAGCTGAAACACGATGCAATTAGATGGAAAACTGAAAGCCATGGCGTAATTTTGCACATCTTACTACTAATCGCCTGCATTGAGTGTTTCAAGATGTGACTCAAACGATGCTATTCAATTTTTATTTTCTTGTATTATTTTCGCATTATACTTACAGTAAAAGGAACAACATTTTGACTTCGCACAAGAATAATTCTGTAACTTGATTTAAGAATAGTTTCCATCATCATGGATGATATTGCTTTCGATAACATTGAAGTCGTTACATTGCTGTATTGACTCAAGAACTACTAAGCTGCGATTCGTCATGTGGAAGGCTAAGAGGGGGGGGGGGATTGCTCGCGCTTTGTTTTGACTTTTTAATAGACTAGGAATTACTTTACTATGTTACTACACAATTTTCTATATCAGGAACATTCTAAAATACACAAATATAAGAGTTTATGAAAATAGTCTTATAAAAATGTATATTTCTGATATAGGCTAACGCTTTGGCTATTTAAACTTCAGACTCGTCTATACTAAGTAATCAACAAAAACATACTGTTGCAGAAAGAACAAAACTAAAAGCCAAAGTCATAAATTGCTTAATTCTCAAGAGCTTTTTTCACTCACTTTCACTTTCACAATTGGTGCATATAAATAGTTTTTGCAGAACAAACATACTTATAACATCTACAGCAAACTGTAGACACCTTTATCATTTTGTCTTTTTCCCTTTTTGAGGTTTCAGTCTTAATTAAGTTTGTATAGCCAGCGGTACCTACCAACAATCAAACAATGTATCTTAATCTCATTATTGAGAAATACTTTCAGACAGAAAAGTTGTCACACCCATGTCTAAAGGGGATCAAAAATTGCCCGCACTATAGATAAAGATTATAGGCAGATTTAAATAATTCGTCCACACCTGTGGAGTAACGGCTAGCGCGTCTGACCGCGAAACCAGATGGCCCGTGTTCGATTCCCGGTCGGAACAATTTACCTGGTTGAGGTTTTTTCCTGAGTTTTCCCTAAATCCAATATGAGAGAATGCAGGGTAATTTTCGGTGCTGGACCCCGGCCTCATTTCACAGGCATTATCACCTTAATCTCATTCAGACGCTAAATAACCTAAGATGTTGATAAAGCGTCGTAAAATAACCTACTAAAAATTAAATAATTCATAAAAATTATAAATCCATGTTATTATGTACGTGAGATATTAATCTACAACTACCTAAAATCCTGCTTCTTCAGTTCAACAATTACATATATTACACTAATAAAACCAATACTGGGGGAAATTCTGCCCCCCCCCCCAGCAGGGCTAGGGTTAACAGACTTTCCAAAGAATTCGTGTTTAATACATATCTGAGAGTGATTTTGATATCTGCATTTTTACTGCAAATTAAGGATTACATCTCTGATGAAAGTTCCACTTTATTTAAAGCACTTTGGCTGAAACCCACGTCATAGTTTACAATATAAATTTTACTGTAATATGCTTTCTCTTCTTCATAAATGGCACTACTGTCCAAGGCGGACCTTCGCCTTCCTTCTTCATTGACCTCCTCCAGTTGTCTCTGCCCTTAGATCTTGTATTGTACATTGCGATTTGACATTTCCTTATGATATTATACACATCATCCCACTGTCTAACTTTAGATCTCCCTCTCTGTCTCTTTCCCTGGGGTTGATTAACAAAAACTTGACAGAGACCTCTGTTTTCTTCCATTCTATTCACATGTTCTATCCACTTTAATCTCATAATTTAAAAAAATGCGACAAAATCCAAACCCTTATACAGCTGCTTTAGTTCATTGATGGTCCTTATTCTACACTCATTAACTTTGACTCGTCCCAATATTTTCCTCAAATTTTCCGTTCAAAAACGGCCAGCCGTTTACTGATGTCTGCATATAGGGTCCAGGTCTCTGCTCCATTGATTACTGTACTATAGGTCTTAAAAGAGATTTATACATTCTTAGTTTCGTATTTATATGTACCATCTGACTCCTCAATATGCTCTATTTGCTGCACCAATCCTAGTTTCCACTTGAATTTCATTATTACGTGTCAAACATGTGCCTAAATATGTGAATTTATTCTTTTTTTTTTTCAAAATGATATTTGTCTGTTTTTATTATCTTATTGTCTAGATGGAAGTTCCTTGACAAAACCATGTATTTCGTTTTTTGCTCATTAATTTTTAATCCCAATTGACTAATTTGCTCCACTAAGGCTGTAAATGTTTCACTAACATTCTTTTGTCTTCTTCCCAGTATAACAAGATCATCTGCATAGGCTAGAATCTGGCTACATTTATTAAATATTGTTCCTTTAGTTTGGATGAAGGCCTTCCTAATTGCAATTTCAAGTACAATATTAAATAATAAGAGTGCTATTGCATCCCCATGTCTCAGACCTTTACCGCCCACACCTGTGGAGTAACGGTCAGCGCGTCTGGCCGCGAAACCAGGTGGCCCGGGTTCAAATCCCGGTCGGGGCAAGTTACCTGGTTGAGGTTTTTTCTGAGGTTTTCCCTCATCCCAATACGAGCAAATGCTGGGTAACTTTCGGTGCTGGATCCCGGACTCATTTCACCGGCATTATCACCATTTCATTCAGACGCTAAATAACCTAGTTGTTGATACAGCGTCGTAAAATAACCCCCCCCCCAAAGAATGCAAATATGAAGAATGATGTTTTCATTGTCTTTGATGAAAAATGTGATAGCACAGTACATTTTTATTTTACGTATTTTTTCTCTTATTTGATGTTTTCAGTGTAGATACAATACATAAATATTGCCTAAATAAGATCTTAAGAAGTGATAACTCCTTTTACAAGTTAGAATAATCTGTAAGAAATCTTTCATAAATTGTATGCTACAAGTATTAAAATTAATGGGACGCCTTTTTTCTGCTGTAGCGTGAAATATATTCCGAAACTTTTTACAGTAATAATTTCTGCAAGTAACACGCTAGGTTGTACGATACACACAATATGAAATACAGTAACATGCTCAGTAAATCTATTGCTAAAGTGTATCAGAGTCACGAATGAAATAGCGGAAGAAACGAATAAAAATTCGGAACTGTTAAGTTGGTTGCTGTGTAAACAGTTGGCGAAACTGATTACGATATTGCTATTCAATTCGTGTTACAAATTTCAGTATCCGTAGCTATGTAACAGATGAATGGATTGTAAATAAACCCCATCGCGGCGACCCGGCTCTAAGGCGAGAGGCTCGCCGACTCTACTTACTCAGAAGGCTTGCTGTAGTTGATATGCAACGCAATATCAGTAATTCGATACACCATAAATTATATTAATGTGCAATGTTACTAAATATAAGTAGACAAAACAATATTCACGCTCGCTAGACAGTCCGATCCAGTCTCTCTGTAGAAGTGATTGCGTTGACGTTAGATTGCGTGTTATTCCTCTGATTGTGTTAGTTAAGTGTTCAGACTTAGTTTTAGGAATGGTTTTTTTGCTACTGTCGCTATGTAAAAGTAATATTAAATGTAAATGTGGAACGGTGACATTAGGAAATTTTCTTGAAAATCGTCTTTTTCAATAATTAAGTCTCTATTTTTTTTCGTTGTTGTTATCTCTATAGCATCTTGCCTATTCGTGCTTTATGGTTGTACGATGGACGTACTAACTGATGGAGTTACTTGATAACAATGTTACGCTGAAACTTTTGTTCAGGTTACTGCCAGCGACAGTCCTGATAGCCTATATTGTATTTTATATTTTTGAAGATACGGCACACTCAAGAAAAAATCACCGAGAACCGAGCCCGGGAGTCGAACCCGGGCCCTCCAGATCTGAAAGCTAGCATGCTGACCAACAGACCACGGAGGCAGTCAAATTAAGTCTCTGTTATGAAAATAATTTTCTGTAATGTAAATTTCTGTGGTGTCATGTGAGCAAGCTAATGTAAACACTTCACTAACACAATCAGAAGAATAACACGCAATATAACTTCAACACAACCACTCCTGAATCTAATCACTTCACTAATACGATCAAAATAACACGTAATCTAATATCAACACAACCACTCCTACAGAGAGATTGAACTGTAGTTTCCGAACGTACGAGAGACGGTTTGCCGCGTGTTGCATGGCCTTCGTGTCGGTCGCGCGCCGCTGGTCGATCTACATTATGTAAGCGAACCAGGGAGGAATCAAGAATGGGATGGGCCTCTGGCGAAAGTAATAAGTGTGCCTGGTGGGTAAAAAAATAAACTAATGATAGCTATATTATTATTATTATTATTATTATTATTATTATTATTATTATTATTATTACAGTTAAGGTTAGTTACTCTAATTTGAGGCCCCCGGCTACGCCCATGCTTTAAAACGGCACTGAATCGAACGTTCTGTAATTGCAGTACGGATGATGTCTAAGAGTATAGTAATGTTTAAGATATGAATTCAGTGCCACCCCCTAGAGGTGAATACACGTTCCTCCATTTCATAAAACATAAACAGTCGAAACAATTATAAGCACGGCAGGAACAACTTCACTCTTTCATATACTGATGCAAAGTTCTCCTTGAATTGGATGCAAATAAAAAATGTATTGATCCAATAGAACCCATTATCGGATTTCCCACACTTAGGTTGTGTGGAGACGAAAGGTGCATGCTAGTCTAAATAGCATTTGAAGTGCTTGTGTAACAGGTTCGAAACGGACGTTCGTTTCTCTCAAGACTCTTTCCAAAGTACTGTTTACTGTCACTTTTACATGTCATTCGCTTCAGAGAAGTAGCTACAGCTTATACAGAGTTGTTAATATAAATTGAACGTTTTATTGCCTCTAAATGTACAGCTCTAGACACAAAAATGACCTCTCTCTTGTTGCGTGAATTTTGTCAAAGTCCACTTCGGGCAGCGCCTGGTTCACACGACTAGGTTAAAGATGTTTATTTTCACCTAATTTATTCCTTGAATATATATTCATTATAGATTATTCACAACACTTGGTTTATAAATACGTCGAAAAGGTAACAAACAAATAAACAAACAAAAGAAAGGAAAAACAGAGCGTAGTCGTGCGTAAAGAGGCTCATACACGCTCAGTTTAATTGCGTAAAAGAACTGACAAAAATATGTCAAGATGTCAAGATTCGGGTCGAAAAATTTTGGTTGAAAGTATGGCCAAATGAATAAGACGCATGTCTCTGCTTTTTTTTCCATATAGGCCTGGATTCAAGAGAAAAAAATGCAAAATTACAAGTCAAAAGACTGTAGCGTAACTCTTTATTGCTGCAACAAGAAATTATGTGGCGGTGGCTCAGGCGGTACCGTGTTGGACTCGAGCGTAGGCAGTGCATAAAATTCGCGTTCGTATCCCTTTTCTTCGTTTTTTTATGTTTTTATTTCAATACACATATTCGTAGCTTCCTAAGGTTATATCATTTTGCAATGCATACGAAAATTAATGGTTTGAAGAATAAATTTCCATCTTATATTGCGTCTTATTACGTTGCATCGACACGAAGTACTACTTCGGATTATTTACAATACTAAATATCGGTGATTAATAATTGTAAACTATGCAAATCTAGTCTTTCAGGTAAGGCTCACTGTAAAGCAGATTTGAATAATTTCAAGGGAAAAATTATTCCGGGGCCGGGTAGCTCAGTGGTAGAGCGCTGGTACGTTCAACCAGAGGTCCCGGGATCGATACCCGGCCCCGGAACAATTTTTCCCTTGAAATTATTCAAATCTGCTTTACAGTGAGCCATACCTGAAAGACTAGACTTGCATAGTATATACGTCACTGTGTACGTTAACAGAAAACCACAATTCCAAGTCATACAGAGTTTGTGTGCACTCGATGTGGGTCTCTGGCGTTTCGTCAGCCCACGCGAGTTGTGTAGATATAAAGGGAAAAGTTGAGACGGTGTCGGGTGGAGTTCCCGGGTAGCTCAGTTGGAAAGAGCGCTGGTACGTTCAACCAGAGGTCCCGGGATCGATACCCGGCCCCGGAACAATTTTTCCCTTGAAATTATTCAATAATTGTAAACTTTGTAGTTTCTCTTTAATTTATTTTCTCACAAATTATTTCACAAATTTTGAAAAACATTCTTTCAGTACATGCAAAACATCCTAATAAACAATTCCTGAAAAATTCAGATATCTGGATTAAATAAAAGTTGATAAAAGATTGGTTTTGTATGGAAAAACCTAAACTTACGGAAAACAGGAGTTAAAATATGACATATTAGATACAGCAGGCCGCCTCCTTAGAAAAACGAAAAGTAAATTTGTATTTTATATTAGTATAAACATATGTGAATATGCTGTTTTAAGGAGGAAAAATTAAAGAAAAAATTGGAATTCTCCAAAAGTTCAAAAATTTATGAACACTGAGCGTTAATATTAAAATTTGTATACCTCTTCTTAGAAAATCGAACAATTGAAATAGATGCAATTTCAGCAGGCCTATTAACATACATACATACATGCATATATACACATACATACATACATACATACATACATACATACATAAATACATTTTTATATATTAAGATAACATATGCATCATGTATGGTGAATCACAGATCTCAAATTCAAGAGGAGAGAAAGAGATGTGAATTGCGTCACTAACATGGCCATTGCAACAACTAACTAACCCTCTCTATGGATATGATGAAATAACAATTTTAGGCTTATAATCATGTTACTTAAGGCCAATTACTCTTTCAAATAAAGTAATTACTTTTTGAATATTGGGAATCTCTCTTAATTTATTAGGAGGGTCGAGGACCCTTTATTAATTTTATTGGGTGTGAACGCCCCCAGTTCTATAAGTTGAGAGGGCAGAAAGTAACTTCCCCTCAATTTCGACGCCTAAGGAACTGCTTGTATTCCTACTTTGTCAGATTGTTTAAGTTCTAAAGTTGTGATAAAATAAGCACATCGTCTCTTTCATTTATTTATTTTATTAATGTAGGTTGAATATATTCGTTACAAGTCGAAACAAAAATGAAGATATCGGAAGAGAACTGAATATATTTAATCCAAATGACAAAGTAAGAGATTATTAGAAATCATTTATGCACATATACAGAAAGAATGGAAGATCACCGAATCAAAAAATGCTAATAAATTACAAATCAACAGGCGAGAGACGACAAAAGAGGCAACTGAAGAGACGGAAGGATTATTTCGACTTACTATGAGACTGGAACGGGCCAATAGGCCTAAACCTTTTCTTGTTCTTGTTTTTGATGTTGATAATGATAATTATGATGACGATTACATTATTTAATTCACATATTTTGAATAATACTGCAAGGAAATAAACTATGAACAGTAATAGTCTATTAGCCGGTTTCACCAAGCTTCAGTAAATCAATCCAAATGAAACATCAACTAGTGAACATTAAAATATTTAACGATTCAGTAAAATATGAGCTGTTTACCAACCAAAATTTCTTTTAATGAACAGTAGTAAGTAATGTCTCATTACGGATAAAGAAGTGCGATAAATTAATTTTTCATAACTATATCAGAACATCGTTATACAAAAACACAGTCTACTATATCGGAAATCGTGTACACTGCAGTATTAGAAAAAAGTTTTGTTGTGGCTCTTGGTAGTGGAAATGTTGAAGTTTTGACCGCGATTTACACGAGTCTGTTTATATGTGCGCTGTCTCCATAGACTTCTAGCCGAGCAGCTATAATGTTTCGTCACGCTACTTACCTAATGACTCTCCGGTGAAGTAGTCAGTAGCTTGCGGTCTCGGGTCTATAGGTTGCGATATGCAGGCCTACTGCTGTTACGACATGTTACGACGCAAATCATAGGAGAAAATATGTACTCAGTAGTCTATGAGCTTCGTGAAACTAATTCTTATTAAAATCATTTATAAAATATTTACTGTTGCAGTTTCAATGTTGGAAAATTGAGCGCTGAGTCGTTTGCTAGAACAATATACTGTATTTCAACTCTCCCTTTTTGTTATATAAACACTACACCACTGATGGGCATTGCGGCAGTAATAACATTTCTTACCGCATAGTGCTTCGGGACTTCTAGCTGAAAATGAGTCGAGTGGCCTGAAACTTTGTATTAGTCACGTGATTCGCAGCATCCTGCAAGGGACGTCTCACGAGTGATGTCTAAATTTCTCCTTCCTCCCATTTATAAAGTAAATAACACTCGCACTCTGTAAACGTCGGTCTTCTACTCACTCAGTTCCTTTGCAACGCCTGTATAAAATCTTACATTGCATCCTGCTTTCAAGGGAACAAAAAGCAAGTAGCAATTCACCTGCACAAGATTACGTAAGGCTTGGGGTTTCTGAAAGTTAGAAGTTAAGTCGTCGAGTTCAGTTTCTTGTAACTCTGCTTCAACAAATATGAGGCTACGTAATCGTAACTGTTATGAGATGCAAACTTTGTAATCATCATAAAAAAGTAGTTTCTTTAACTTTCGAATGTTCGGTAATAAGATGTAGACGCATATTAAATATTTACATTATAATAAATGTGCCTATAAATAATGTTCCTTATTTGGGGCATTTGTAATTTTAAAATTATTGAAACTCATCTTCGTCATCAAACTGCTTCGATATTTCGGACCGAGTTTTCTCTGAATTTGAAACAATTGTCGCACCGCCAATAAAATGGCGGGATATGTAAATCATATCTTCAATAAATCAACACATGAAGGCCTGTGACAAAAGTAAGTTATGTCAAATATCTGTGTACATTTGTCACGCTAGGAAATTTCTTATACATTTGATCGCTTTAAACTGCACGGTTATTAAGTGTGACGTAGATGTTAATTAACATGCGTTTAGTCTACACCTGTGGAGTAACGGTCAGCGCGTCTGGCTGCGAAACCAGGTGGCCCGGGTTCGAATCCCGGTCGGGGCAAGTTGCCTGGTTGAGGTTTTTTCCTGGGTTTTCCCTCAACCCAATACGAGCAAATGCTGGGTAACTTTCGGTGCTGGACCCCGGACTCATTTCACCGGCATTATCACCTTCATTTCATTCAGACGCTAAATAACCTAGATGTTGATACAGCGTCGTAAAATAACCCAATAAAATAAATAAAAAACATGCGTTATTAGTGTTATTACTAGGCTCCGTATTCCAGCTACCTAAAGACTGAAGTTAAAGACATATTGGGTATATAGTAAGCTGAACACAGGTAATGCAACCGATATGGATGTAAACAAGCCAATCGTCTCTGCGTGTTCGTGGAGTACAGTCAACTCCCGACATTTTGAAGCTATATTAGCAAACACATGCTTGAGCCGTGATGTTCATTTTCGTCTTGATCTTTGCAGTGAATAATAACGTGCATTCGATAGTTACGGACTTGACCATATGCGGGTGTCACTTCAAATGATTTTGTATTACATTTATTAGTGCATGATTTAGTACAGATTAGCAGAATGTTAGTCCTTTACGTTTTCGTCCATTCGTAATTTGGTCCTAATTTTACGTTTGTCCAATTATATGTTTGTCCTGCATCAAATTTTGTCCACAAATCTTTCGTCCATGTAATTTTAGTATTACGTGAAATTTCGTCCTATATATATTTGTCCTTACTTGATTTAATCCAGATTTATTTACTTGAAATTTTCGTAGCTGTGTTTATTACAAAAAGAGAATCACTGAAATAAAACGTGAGATTTATTTTCAGTTATTTCAAAGAACAAAGATCATGCATTCATTGCAGCTATTTCTTAGAAAATGTAAACTCCTTCTTTAATTTCCATTTTCAAGGTTCTGCGAGTTGCTGTGTAATTCCACTACAGGTTGACCGATTCTCACATCGCCAATATATCCTGGTTCGATTCTTATTATAAGAGTGGTGTTGATAACAGTAGCCGTCTTTTATGAGCAATGATTTGTTCCTTTTTGAAGTAGGCCTAATTACGCTGGGATCCATACCTGATAATTTTAAGTAAAACTATTGTATGTATTTCCCTAGCATCACCTGCCCATTTTTGAGTTCTCCATTATTTGGTATTATATTGTTGGCCTCTGTTTAAAATATGATTCTAGTATCTGAATATCTAAAATCAATCACGGTTGGACAATATGTATATTGGACTAAATTTTTGTGGACTATAAATTTCTGGACGAAATTTACTCTTGGACGAAAATGCTATGGACTTAAATATGTTGGTCATAGAAATTTAGACGAAATGTTGTATTGGACGAAAATGTTTGGACAAACATTCCTGAAATCGTAGTACAAGATATTCGTATTGTCTGATATTTTTTCGTGTTTCATTAGGATGTTGCATGTCGCTCATTACTGAAAATCCACTAATTTTCCATAAATTCCCTAAAATGTATATTATTTAATTTATTAATTAGGATGTTGTGATTGAGCATCATGTATGCTGCACAAATTCATGCTAAACATCGAGTTAGACTAACATGTTCATAATTTTGAGATTTTTAATGATACTGGTTCTTTTGGATTACGTTCAACATTTTGTGCCTTTTTATTATTGCAATGTTTTTCAGTGCATTGTTTTCGAAACTTTTACGTTTAAATTACACAAATTATATGTAATGTTGTTGAAAATATTAGTTGAATTATCCTCAACTATGCCCTGCAGTATTACACGCTTGAGCGTCTTACCTAAAGCATTTTACCTCTTCAATTAACCTTCAACCAGCCATAAAGATGTAGTTACTTAAATACGACTAGTAAGAGCAGTGATCGATAATAATTAGTTTCTATGAGTAAATGCTGGGTAACTTCCGATGCTGGACGCCGGGCTCATTTCACCGGCATTATCACCTTCAACTCATTCAGACGCTAAATAACCTAAGATGTTGATAAAGCGTCGTAAAATAACCTACTAAAATAAAAATAATAATTAGTTTCATCGTACTAACGCCTTTAAAAAAGAATGTCCTAGTGAAATGACTGTGCACATTCAACCTTTCTGTAAATTCATAGAGACTTAAGATTAAACACGCTTTGTTTTCTAAAGAGAAATATTGTGCTTATTATTACTCCAGAGAATTAATAAAACCATGAGTAAACACATTCTCTGTGAAAGTGATGTTAATTATGTAGGAGCCCTGCAGCTCTCTGCAACCTTCAAGATATTTCTTTAGACATTAAGGTTGAGAGGAAATTCATTATCTCGCAGTTTTCAGACCTTCTAGTGATGTTAGATAGCTGTAACACGACAGATGTAACAGTTGTACTCATAATATTACTCAAGATAGTTGGATGTTACATTTTCTATGTAATTCAACAACACTCTTTGAAACTGCTTGGAGTAATAAGGCTGTCATAATATTTACTCAGTTGCAGGGCAATATTTCATTGTTTTTCTTGTACCTTTCTTGTGTACACATAACAACAAAGAAGGCATCAGGTAGGTCACATTACTGTGGGATTCATACTGTAAAAGCTAACATGGAGGGTTGACAAAATTTTTCAAAAACATCTAAGAACCTTTATGTTATGGGGCTTATACATAGATTTTTATTCTTTTTTTTTAAATAAATAAATATCTCATAAAAAGTAATTACGCTCTCATTTCTCAGAAACAGATACATTTCACATTTTGTATTCATCGCGGATCAAAAAACTACAGTAATACACTTAATTTGCTTTTAAACATAAAATTGCTTATTTTGGTATTATTTGGGGGATATTTCGCATTTATTGTCATTGCGAAAATTAACCATTTTTTCTACCATCTCTAATGATGGCACATTTCTTACAATACGTTTTAAGTGTTTCGCAACAGTTTAGTACTTCACGAAATTTCCATTAACATTCCTGCTAATAATCTCTTTTCCTTCAGTTATCATATGTAAAACAGCACGAGCAGATCTGAGATTACTTATAAATAGAGACCGGAATCTTAGCCGTTATTCTTTGAAGTTATGGAATTTGTTCAATGAGCCAAATGACTTCACGATGTGTAGTGACGCGCATTTTATTTGTCACTCGATATAATTAAGAATGTTAAATCCAGACGTTTGAGATGGACAGGGCATGTAGCACGTATGGGCGAATCCAGAAGTGCATATAGAATGTTAGTTGGGAGACCGGAAGGAAAAAGACCTTTGGGGAGGCCGAGACGTAGATGGGGGGGATAATAATTAAATGGATTTGAGGGAGATGGGATATGATTGTAGAGACTGGAGTAATCTTGCTCAGGATAGGGACCGATGGTGAGCTGATGTGAGGATGGCAATGAACGTCCGGGTTTGCTAAAAGCCGTAAGTAAGTCAGTAATATCAGTAAATGAACCGGATAAGCGGGATAATTAAACGATGGGCTATATTGTCAAATACGGTCGACTAGCACTGAATTATACATTCATAATATTTTTTTATAAAATTACCTTACTATGTGGAAGCGAAACTTGCCCCATAATTAGGAGAGTTACAAAAAAACTGAAAGCTGCATGAATAAGGTTCTTGAGATCTTTGCTGGACTTTACTAGGTTAGATACACAGAAATATACAGATATTCAGGAACTCTCAAAGTCCAGAATAAAATAAAATAAACCACACCAATAGAATTGGAAAGACCACGTAAATAGAATGAAGCAGACAGGATCCGAAACAAATTTTTTTATACGAGCCAGAAGGGCGAAAAGATTTGGAGTAATTAAGAAATAGAGAATATTCAGCAGCAATAGCTGAACACTACATATGAGCCTAATCAAGAATCGTTCTTGATGGTACGAAGATTTTTATTTTGTTTTGCTTTTGTTTTTATTTCAGTTTCTTTATATTTTGCCTTTTTATTTGTTCTTTATTTTGTTTTTATTTTTTGGTGTTTTCCTTACTCTTGCATTATTATTTTTTGATATGTGATTCCGAAGTCATTTTAGTTTTTTTTATTTTAAAGTTAAATGTAAGTGTATTATCTAAGTAGCCTATATTTGCTTACTTTTATTGTTCAGTCGGATTGTATTAGTAGAACGATCACAAAAATCCAAACGTATATGAAAATCGGATACTTCCTACATGCAATGAATAGATGAGATTGTTGTACCTTTAAACACTTTTCACATTTTATTTTATTTTTTTAATTTTGGGAAATTAAATTTTTTAATTGAAAAAAATACTTGAAATAATTATTGAAGATTCCTTTGCAACTTCCTATGTGTATTTTCTTGTTTTACAGATCTGTTAAGGATGGAAAAAATAAAATATAGGGATATGTAATGTAATATAAGTTGGAACACGTGGAATATAGGTGGGAATATAGCTGTAAGAACTGACAATCATATTTAAAATGTATTTGCAATCATAAACCAGAGCAGGCTTCTCTGATTGAGATTTTATTTCCTGGAGAAGCAATAACTGCTTCAACAGCTTTCTTCAAGGCATCCAGTCAATTGGGGGTCTCTTAACTCCAGACCTACTTCGTGACATGATATTAAAATAAAAGGAGAACAAAAACCGATAGTATCGTGTACCTTGGAAAATGTTACATGGTACAATATGTTTTGTGTTTAAAGGTGCAAGAGGGTGCACGTTTAAACAAATATGGCTCTCAAAACTATAGATTCGAATAAATCTTGAAAATTAAAGTATGTTATTACTCACCAGATGATGGGGAACACACTGTACTTGATAGATATTAACAAATAATCTTGTGGCCCAGATGATTTACCTCCTTATGTATTGAAAGCTTGTTTCGAAGTACTTATGTATCCTTTATGTTTGTTGTATAATTTAATTTAAAAAACAAAAACTTTTCCGAAAATGTGGTAATTAACAAAGGTTTGCCCTGTGTTTAAATCTGGTGATAATAGTAAAATTGAAAATTATAGACCCACTGCAGTAGTTTGTGCCCTGTCCAAGGTATTTGAGCAGATTCTATATACACGAATATTTCAACATGTTTATAGTGCAATTGATATAAATCAGCATGGATTTTACACCCATAGGTCTACCACAACAAATGTAATTAATTTTACACAAAAGGCATTTAATACATTACATAATCGCAGAAATTTAGACGTGATATACCTTGATTTTTCCAAAGCCTTTGATAAAATTGACCATAAAATTTTAATTAATAAACTTTCAAGTTTTGGATTATCTTATTCATATTTACAGTTAATAATGTCATATCTTACAAACAGGCAGCAGTATCTTTCATTCAATCAAGTAAAATCAATACCATTCACAGTAACTTCAGGTGTACCCCAAGGATCTAATCTTGGTCCCTTGTTATTTTTACTTTATATCAATGACTTACCTAAACAGATTTTGCACACTAAATATTTACTATATGCTGATGATGTTAAATTGTATAAAGTCATTGACAAGCAACAAGACGTTTTTGATCTACAGCATGATTTGGACAGACTATATAGATGGAGTATCGATAATTTTCTTCTGTTAAATCTTAATAAATGTTGCTTTATGACAGATTCTAAAAATAAGACAGTTGCTCAAACTTCGTATGAAATTAATGGTGTGAAGGTACCTAGAGTAGAATCATTTAAGGATTTGGGTATTTATTTTACACACAACTTATGTTTTCAAATGCACTTAAATCACGTGGTAATTGATGCATATAGAAAATTAGGATTTATAATCAGAAATACAAAAGAATTAAAAAATATAAATACTATTGATACTCTCTATAAAACTATGGTTAGAAGTAATCTAGAGTATGCGTCTGTAATATGGTCACCTCAGTTCAAATTTTACTCTATAAGACTGTTAATGGTATATTGAATAACTGTGATTTTCTTAAATTCCTTCAGTTCAATCTAAAAAGAACAGAATTACGTCATAGGCAACCTTTTATTATTCCTATTCCTAGAACTGTTTTCTTCAAGAACTCTCCATTGTTTGTTATATGTATTACTTACAACTGTCTGTCTTTAAACTGTGATTCTCAATTGGATTTCAGTTTAACAATTGAAAAATGTCATACAATATTAAAAAGCATCGTATTTCCTTAGATATTTAAATTATGAAGAAGTGTATTATAATGTTTTTACTCAAGTTTTTAAATAATTTTGCATAATTATTTTGACATTTGGCACTATATTAACTGTAATATTATATTCTAGCATCTACTACCATTATATATTTTCTTTCTTTCGTGTTGTTTGTTTTGTTGTTTTTTCTCTCTCTTATTATGTATTTTTTGTGTATACATCTGTGTAAGCCACCTGTAATTGGAAGCCTGCTTCTGTTGGTGGTGGATTTAAAATAAAATAAAAAAATAAAAAAAAATAAAAAATACAATCTGGTTTTGTGTTAGAAAACGTATATCAATGAACGAAATGTTTACTTTTGGTACTAAAAAAATTCTTTTGTCCACAGAACTCACACTTTGCAATAAATCAAACTGAAACTACGACCAGAGCTACTTCGCGGCTTTCTCTACAATCTACTTCAGATTGAGTCCTCTAGATAACAGCAAAAATTAAAAAACAAAAAATGTTCAAAGTGACACTTTGCTAAAGGTACAACAGTCTCCCCTATACAAGTTAGGTGGCGATGTAATGGAAATTACATGCTTGCAGGTTTGCAACAGTGTTTACTTTTCTTTCATTGTTAAAATTAAGACGTTTATCCTCCAAGAATACATATTAGATTATATGAGAAAAGAGTACTGCAATTCAGTAGCTCATTGTCTGAACCTACTTTACGTACTGTGTAGACTCAATTTTCCTTTATCTATTTAAACTAAAGGATGGGTTCTCATCTTATTAAAGGAAGAAGTTACTCCTGAAGTCTTAAGTTTGCTCCGAGAGATCTTTTACACAACTTGGCTCCAGCATGTGACGGATAGATGCACTTCGTAGGAGAATGGCTGTCATTCCTCTACATCTGTCTAGAAAGGTGTCTCGAAAATTGGAGCTTGCTCTGCAGTAACTTTCAACAAGATTTAACAATTTCCTTTTCATTTCACAAGCGAGGAGTCTGCCAATCACACGTATATAATTATAATGTGATGTGATTGTTATCTAAAATAGGAATATTTAGCAAATATTCTTAGCAAATATTCCTTGTAAGAGCACGGTATTCAAGAATTTAACTTCATATTTTCTTCTGTCCGAAGACAGGTCTGAACCCCACAAGTGATACCAAAAAGGCATCGCTTATGAGGAAACTAGACCAGGAGATAATGGGTAGGGTGGTCAGTTCCTTCCCCCCTCCATTGCATACCGTAAATCGCCTATTAGCTACATATAATTTATCATTTTTATTATTGCTATATCACGCATTTATTTTCATGAACTTTAAGAAATTAGATATTATTATTTATCTAGAAAGTTTGCTTAAATTTTTAAATTGAATATGAAAGATTTGTGGGCGGCTGCTTCTTCCGATGAATTGTGTCCATTTGTCTTGAGATTTGTACTAGAGACTTTGTCTTCGCTATATTTTGGATAGTGTCATTTAGTATATACCAATTGAAAGATACAGGCTCAGATAGAGTAAATGAGTAGATATAAGTTTATCTCATACAGGGTTGTTTCCGATCTCGATAATGAATTGGAATGATATCATGTCCGTCTGGAGTCACACGAGTCATGTGGTGCGAGGTGACAGTCCAGTAGTGAGTGATCTCATAGTCAGAGTGCACGGCGACTCACAACAAGAATATCGACCCTTTCGAATGCCAAGTACAATTAAGTGAAAATAAAAGAAGCCTGCAATAAACGAGGTTTCGTTATTTCCAAGAAAGGCATCTTCTATGTACTTAATAAGATTGGTAAAGCTCGAATGTAATTAATTTGTATCATCTCGTGGGGTGCGGCGACTTGTGACGGGGGGTGGATCTGCTTGCTTTTTCCACTCTGGAATTAATGTCATCCGAGCTTTGTCAGTCTTATTAGGTACACACAAGATGCCTTTCTTGGAAATAATGAAACCACGTTTTTTGCTGGCTCCTATAACTGTACTTGTCATCGAAAGGGTTGTTATATACTCCTCCAAAAAAGGCTCGATTTTCTTAGGCATTGCTATGTGATACACCGTGCACTCTGATTATGAAATCACTCACTACTGTTCTGTCACCTCTCTCCGCAATTCAGCTGTCGGTGTGATTCCTGACGCACACGACGTCATTCAAATTCGTTATCAGAGATCGGAAACAACCCTCTGTATATCTTTGAACTGCAGTGCTTGTCAATTTTCTATTACAAATAAACCTATTTTTTTAACTAACTTACAGTACACGCTAAATCGAACAGTACTGAAAATGGATACTGTGTTTTTATCCAGGTAATAATCTATAAACTGCACTTAAACAGTTTAATAAACATATCTCTGTAAAGCAAATCTTGTTCATTAACGCCATTTTTTTTAATAAAATACATATTCAAAATTTGTTCCTTTATTTTCTGTACGGCATTCATAACGTTCACGTAGATTCTCATATGATTTTAAACAGAGGTTGGTGCAAGAAATCCACCGTCTTTTCCCGTAATTTCACAATAGGCCCTAATATACGCCTTTAACATACCCCATTCGTGCAGAATATAAATAGCAAAAAATGACTTTTATGATTCCACTAATAGCTATAATAATAATAATAATAATAATAATAATAATAATAATAATAGTAATAATAATAATAATTACTGGCTTTTAACCCTTTGAAGCGCAGTGGTTACAATACATAACCATCTTTCAAATTTGAGTTTCCTGCCCATTTACAGTGTGATTTTTATATCAGAACTACTGCGCTGCGTTCACTGATCCCTAGTAACTGTAGAAGAATTTATTTTCCCTATATTTGTGTTGCTCCACTAAGATGGCCGATATTGTTGTGTATAGTTGGGATGTGGAAGACTCGCTACGTGTTTTTATTTCGGTTGTATGCTAAAAATCACAGTTACGTAAGTTTCTATTTAGTATTATTTGTCTTTCGGTCTTTTAGAACATATTTCAGTAAAAAGATTGTAATTTCTCCGACACATGTGGCGTCAATATAGAAATAACGTGGTGGTTTCAAAACGTAACCACTACGCAAACAGGGCAGTTATGCTTACCATATCCAACAAAATGTTCTATTTTTGTGTCAGCTTATTCATCATGGCTACAAGGAAGAGATGGTTGGTGACAATTACAAAGTGTTTTTGACAACTTTTTCACAAATTTGAATCTGATGATCTCTAAGGGAGCAAAATTGTATGCATGTGGTACAGTTAGACATGGGTGTATTGGTTTACCACACGACGAAAGAAGAGGCCGCGACATGAAACGTGGTGAGAGTGATAACCGTACGTCATATGCTGGAGTGGCCTGGCTCAAATGGAAGGATAGAAGGTCCATTCTTTTCCTCTCTAATTACCACGCAACACATGTGAAATGGCACTTTGCCTTAATGAAACCAGAAACTGTTTCCTTTTGTATAATTCGCAATAAGTCTGAAGATACTGTATTTTGCAGTATTGCATAGTGGTTTTATCATGAAACAACCCATTTTCTGTGTAAAAAATGGAAGTTTTTAAAAATTTTAAAGTTTGAGGCATTTCTCTTAGACAAATAAAAGTTTAATTTCATTGCAAACACAATTTTTTATTTCCTTCCCAAATGCGTGCATCAAAGGTTTAAAGAACGAGCAGGTTCATTGCCGCTCTCACATAAGCCCACCATTGGTCCCTATTCTGAGCAAAATTAATCCAGTCTCTACCATCATATCCCACCTCCCTCAAATCCATTTTAATATTATCTTCCCATCTACGTCTCGGCCCCCCAAAGGTCTTTTTTCCTACGGCCTCCCAACTAACACTCTATATGCATTTCTGGATTCGCCCGTACGTGCTACATGCCCTATCCATCTCAAACGTCTGGATTTAATGTTCCTAATTATGTCAGGTGAAGAATACAATGCGTACAGTTCTGTGTTGTGTAACTTTCTCCATTCTCCTGTAACTTCATCCCGCTTAGCCCCAAATATTTTCCTAAGCACCTTATTCTCGAACACTCTTAACCTCTGTTTCTCCGTCAAAGTGATAGTCCAAGTTTCACAACTGTACAGAACAACCGGTAATATAATTGTTTTATAAATTCTAACTTCCAGATTTTTTGACAGCAGACTGGATGATAAAAGCTTCTCAGCCGAATAATAACACGCATTTCCTATATTTATTCTGTGTTTAATTTCCTCCTGAGTATAATTTATATTTGATACTATTGCTCCCAGGTATTTGAATTTTTCCACCTTTTCAAAGGATAAATTTCCAATTTTTATATAATAATAATAATAATAATAATAATAATAATAATAATAATAATAATAATAATAATAATTATTATTATTATTATTATTATTATTATTATTATTATTATTATTATTATTATTATTATTATTATAATGCTTTATTTTATCTGAGAGTTAAGGGCTTGAGGCTCTCTTTTCCACTCAACCAGAAAATAAAAAGGAAATACACGGTATAAGCCCAAGTACTGATTGAAACTTCGTCGTATGATGAACAAGATCATGATATACTTAGAAAAGCATTATAAATAAAATGGACGGAAAATTAAATGTATTTTATATATGAACCGGTGAACAGCTGGCATGGATATAATATTTTGCTGATATGAGAAGCAGATTTGTGAAGTGATTTGTATCAAGTGTTCGATATTCAGCTATGAAAACTTATCTGGAAACTCGCTCTGGAACGAGTAACGTTACGGAAGTTACCTTTGCACTGCAGGAAGCACGTCAACAAATTAATACCGCGTCATTGAACAGAGAATATCGAGAACCAGAACACGATTTACTCAATTGGACACATGCGCCACGAATCTGAAATGCTACTTCAATATTTTTATGTCGAATTACTTAGCTGTTATTTAAACAACGAAGTGACAATAATGAGTGATAACATATTTGAATATAGACCTACGAATTCTTTATTCAAAGTCCATCACTCCAGAGTAGCGGTTAGTATGTCTGGCTGTAAAACGAGCGGACTCAGGTTGAAATGCTAGTTGGGGCAAATTACCTGGTTGAGGTCTTTTCCGGAGGTTTCCCTGAACTATTGAGACTAAATGTTGAGTAACTTTCGACTCTGAGTACATTTCACTCATACTCTACATAACAATTATAGTTGATATAGTTTCTTAAATAAACCGATTAAAAGAAACTTTTCTTATGTTTTGAACCTCAATTTCTAGATTTATTATACGGTTTTATTTATTTCATATTCGACCAAACCATCCTTCCTAATGCCGAAGTGATTAAAGCATGGAGCTATACCTGCACGACTCCTTTGCACCTTAATGGTGTTTAAAGGAGATGCCGTTACTTATTTTAAGTAGTAAGTAATTGATGCGCAAGACTTTTTCGTATGTGACAATTACTCTGGATGCTTCTGTGAAATTTATTCAATTGTTTCTTTCTATATAATAATAATAACAATAATAATAATAAATATAATTGATTTTAAGTAGAAATAGATACTCTACACAATTATAAAATTAGCAACTCTACTATGAAACAAATCAATTATTGATATAAATTATTAATATCACGGAGTAAATATAAAATAATATAAAATGAAAATAAAATAATATAAAGTATGAGTAAAATGAAATAGAAGACATTAACTTTACAGTTATACTTACTTACTTACTAACTTACTTACTTACTTACTGGGTTTTTAGGAACCCAGAGGTTCATTGCCGCCCTCACATACGCCCGCCATTGGTCCCTATCCTGAGCAAGATTAATCCAGTCTCTACCATCATATCCCACCTCCCTCAAATCCATTTTAATATTATCTTCCCATCTACGTCTCGGTCTCCCCAAAGTTATAGTTATAATAAAAGTATTCTTCCCTCACTTTGAAACTCCTGAATTTTAGCTCCATTTTCACATTCAGCAGAGCTAAATATCAAAATTGAACGGAATTGTAACAGTGTTATTGCTGACGCATCTAGCATCTGTCCTTGAGTACAATGCAGTCTGCGAGCATCTGTTGATAGTGTAACTGAGAACGGACCACCTCCTATACACATCACGTCAGCAATCTGCCAACCACAGTGCCAGTCTTACTGGCCAAACTGCGACAAAAGTAAGATACTCTCACTTAACTTCCCTACTCTAGCGTTCCTGAGGTGTGTCCTTGAGTACAGTGTCCAGTCAGTGAGTTTCTGCTACCATTGAAACTTTATTTAATTTTTATTATTTTTGTGAAATTTGATTTGAAGTTAGGTTAGTTGTAATTGTGATAATTAATGATAACGGTAGTAATAACAATAACTGTTGTCTTACTATTTTATTATTAGTATGTATTATTTTCGTTTTGAAGATTCAAACTGTGCATAGTTATAGCACGAATGACCGTACGGGCTCGTGCGGAGGATCTTGTGTACATGAGTTTGTATATTTTATTATGCATCGATAAATGCACTTACCTACCACTGCAACTGAGAACGGTACCTCCTCCTAAATACACGTCACATCATCAATCTGTCAATCACAGTTGTCAGCTTTATCGCCCATGCTCTGCTACAAACGTAAGGCACTCACACTTAAGATTCACATTACTTATTTCACATGCCAAAAACGGTGGCGCGGCCTATAATGTTATTGTCACCGGACCGACATAGCTTAGTCGATAGGCGCGTTTTCGTACCCTTCTGCATCTGCGCTCGGGCGTGGATTCTATTCCCCCTAAGGCTGATTATGCCAGTACATTATATTACCTTCTGACAAACATTAGGCCTTCGGATAATAATGTCTCTCATATCACTGATAACAGCTGCCCTTTCATAATCTATATCTATACTAATAATAAATCTGTAGCCGAAATTTTTCTGGTAATTTTCGATTTCCAAAAATAATTAGTCCTAACATATATAATTAACCGCCCTGAAACCGAAAATCGCTTTTTTGTAATTTTTGTTTGTATGTCTATCTGGATGTTTGTTACCTTTTCACGCGATAATGGCTGAACCGATTTATACGAAAATTGGAATATAAATTAAGTTCGTTGTAACTTAGAATTTAGGCTATATGGCATTCAAAATATTTTATTTAAAAGGAGGGTTATAAGGGGGCTTGAATTAAATAAATAGAAATATCTCCCTTATTATTAATTATAATGAAAAATAGTACATAATAAAAGTTTCTTCAAAACTAATTTCCGATAAGTTTTATTCTATACAAAATTTTGATACGACCGATATTTAATGAGATAAATGAGTTTCAAAATTACAATAACGTCATCTAAGGCGGTGTAATGAAATAAAAAGCAAATGACTTCGTCTATAAGGGGCCTTGGACACCAAAAATCGAAAGCTATGAATCATAGCCTACAGAGAATGTTTCTGTGTTTGTATGAAGTAATATCGGAAGCTAAATTAACCGATTTGTATAA